>NC_061115.1:106125860-106408730 GCF_002878395.1 Capsicum annuum | reverse complement strand
CACAAGATGAAACAACAATGAGAACAACAACAACAACAACAACAAAACGGCTTCACAATACAAGATACAAAACGGATACTAGATTACAAAAGAAAAAGGATAGATAGATAGATCACATGAAGGTATAATGTTAAGAACCCAAGAATGGTAACTCTTGGACCCTTAACACTACACACAACAATAAACCTATCTCTTACAAAGACACAAGATCGGAATCCACCTCCCAAGCATCAATGTTTCCAAGCAAATGCAAATACAAGTGATTCTACACTTGTCTAAGCCCTAATTTTGGTTTTGTGTGCCTCAAGGAAAGAGGACTTGTGTTTCTTTGTCTTGTAAGAATTACAACTTCATTCATAAACTAAGTAAATAAAACCCTACATTGTTCTTTATATAGCTATTACAAGATATAAGTTAAAATGACCAAAATGGCCTTCAAAGAGTGGGCTGCCCATCAAGTGTAAGTTATGGGCTGATTTTGGTGTGTTTTGGGCCTCTTCTACACTTCAATTGCACACACCAAGTCTCGGGACCAACGCGCACCATATTCGTGATTATTCTTGTATCATCCTCTCTATCTTGAGAGGAATTTGCCCACAAATTCACGGCTTTATCTCGTTCAATTGGCCACATCAAAAGAAACCACTCAAAACAGTCCGCAAAACATGAAGAGCCCGATAGCTCAATAATAACAAGGGATGTCTCAAAGACGAGCTAAAAACAGCCCACAAGAAATGCACAAAAACAGTCCACAAGCTAGCCAAACCCAAGAGCATAATGACAACAAGTCTTGGATCCAACATCTTCATTTTGACCCTAGGCTTCCTCTCCCTCTTGAGATTGGCCTTCAATCTCATCAACTCAAGTCTCCTTCTATCATATAAGCATCGTCGTAGACTCCATATCCTCCATGTCTCTCTCTACCATGTTTCTCTTCTTGGATGTGTCGATTTTTGGAAAGGGAAGTTTCGGTTGAGAGACTCGATTTGGTAACGTGGAGCTTCGGTTGTGGAGCTTAGATGGGAGGATTGGCTTCCAAGTCCTCCTTGTTGGACTTGATCAACTTGCGAGGAAAGTGGTCTATCTTGTTCTCGGTTTTGAGGGCTATTTGGAGCTTGGCTTGTGTGGCATTATGTGGTGGTCTTGGAGGATTGGTCATTGGAAGTAAAGTTTCGGGAGTAAAAGTACGAGAGTTACTTTGACTCTCCATTCGATCCAACCTCTCACTCACAGTTACCACATCCGAGTCAATTTTTTCAAGACCCGCATTTGCCCTAGCAAGGTCTCGGGACAAAGCATCAAGGAGGGCCAAAATGGTTTCCATTATGACCAAGAAGTTACCTACAAAACAACAAATAAGTTAGTTGTACAAGAATGGTCCTCACACTTCCTCTCTATTGTTTTGTCTCTCGGATTTTTCACACTTTTATCTCACAAGTGTCGTAACCTTGCTTGTACTCCGTGAGGCATCTAGAAGTGGACCAAGTATTACAATGACTCAAAAGAATAAGACACACAAAGGAACATATACACGAAGGACGGTTTCAAAACTAACTTACAATCTAGTACTAGCTTGTAAGTTAGTAATGGAATCAACAAACGAAACTTAAAAAAACAACACAATAACAATAGAAGATCAAATTTTGAGCTTAAAATTTTCGTGTGAACAGTAACTTGGGTGACGTGGCAGCATACCATTGGTCACGGCCCCACAATTAGTCTAGTTGAAGTTTACAAACTTTAGTTACTATGTAATGGAAACAATTGGTTTTGGAGGGAAAGTATGTCTTAAATCTCCTTTAAGTCTAATCTTCAAAAAGCAAGACTTGACTTTGTACAATTCCCACAAAACAAGGTCCCTTGAAACAAGGAAAGTGGTTGAAAGGTAGATGTCAAGTCAAGAAAGTGATGGCTCAAGTCTTCTCACAAACAACTTTACAACTTGTAGGTTCACCTTTTTGAATCTATGTTACACTTTTGGTTGTCTTAAGTTGTAAGATGAGATGAAGAACAAGACGAACACCACAACAACCTTCAAGAACACATCAACAAAACAAAAACAATTTCTACCCCACGGCAAACATCAACACACATTAGTGTCAACACACGGCCAAGGTTCTTTTTGGTGTTGTATTTCGGTTTTAGCAAGGGTGAAGGTTGTGATGAATGTCAAGAACTCAACAACAACTTTATCAAGAGCAACAACAACACCAACAACGTCTAACCAAGACTATAACAAGTCCACAAGTCCAAGAACAACAACTTCAACACACGGCCATGGTCTTGTTTACAACAACAACATCAATTTTTTTAAAGCTCAAATATAGATCGACTCAAAGTGTTAATGGACAAAAATACTAACACTTGAAACAACAACACAAGAAAAATAAATCCTAGACCTAGACACACAACATTCGGCCAAGATACAACAACAACAAATTCAACTTCTCGGCCAAGATCTCAAGCTCAAGAACACGTCTTTCTTTCTTTCCTTTTTTTTTATTTTCTTAGCAAGAAAGCCCAAGATTGTTATTGTAAGAACAAAACCAAAGATGGCTTTGATACCAAATGATACAAGAAAACCAAGGAACACACGGAATTGGCTCAAAAAAGTCCAAACACACTCCAAAAACAGTCCACTAATTCAAAGAATCGAGGACCCTTTTGAAGACCACTCTCGGATTCAAGAATAAAATTCAAGAAGGACAATATAACTAGGTGTTTTGACACCTTTTGCAGCCAACAACAAACTAAGTTAACAACACAAGATGAAACAACAATGAGAACAACAACAACAACAAAACGGCTTCACAATACAAGATACAAAACGGATACTAGATTACAAAAGAAAAAGGATAGATAGATAGACCACATGAAGGTATAATGTTAATAACCCAAGAATGGTAACTCTTGGACCCTTAACACTACACACAACAATAAACCTATCTCTTACAAAGACACAAGATCGGAATCCACCTCCCAAGCATCAATGTTTCCAAGCAAATGCAAACACAAGTGATTCTACACTTGTCTAAGCCCTAATTTCGGTTGTGGGTGCCTCAAGGAAAGAGGACTTGTGTTTCTTTGTCTTGTAAGAATTACAACTTCATTCATAAACTAAGTAAATAAAACCCTACATTGTTCTTTATATAGCTATTACAAGATATAAGTTAAAATGACCAAAAGGGCCTTCAAAGAGTGGGATGCCCATCAAGTGTAAGTTATGGGCTGATTTTGGTGTGTTTTGGGCCTCTTCTACACTTCAATTGCACACACCAAGTCTCGAGACCAACGCGCACCATATTCGTGATTATTCTTGTATCAAACAACTGGAAGCAGCCCGTATTCATGGAACACATGGTTCTGTAGCATACCATGATACTCGTATTGAGGCTCCTAAACCTGACGTGTTTAAGGGTGAGAGGAATGCTCAAGACGTTGAGAACTTTAGATGGCAATTGGAGTCACACTTTGAGCATGTCAAAATTGTTGACGGGGCAGCGAGGATCCGGATTGCAACCATGTACTTTAGTGATGTCGCAATGTTGTGGTGGCGTAGGAAAAAAGTGGACATGGAGAGGGCTCTTCGAACCATTGTTAATTGGGATCAATTTAAGGATGAATTAAAGGAGCAATTCTACCCTCAAAACGTTGTCGATGAAGCCCGATGAAAATTGAGGGAACTTAAACAAACTTCTTCCATCCACAACTATGTAAGGGAGTTTACAAAGCTCTCACTGCTTGTAACAAGTTTCAACAGTGAGGACTTGCTATTTTTCTTCTATGATGGTCTCCAAAATTGGGCCAAACAAGAACTAAGGAGGCGTATTGTCAAGACAGTGGATGAGGCCATTAAAGTGGCAGAATCCTTGAGTGATTTTCACTCCGATTATGCCAAGGCAAAGGATAATTGGAACAAGCCCGTTGCTGCCAAGATGGATTGTGAAGATAAGGGCAAAGACAAGTTTGTTCCCAATAAAAATCGTGACTTCAAAGGCGAACACAACCAGCCTTCGTCATTCCGCAAGAACTACGAGGAGAAGAAGAAGGGTGTAGCTAACCGTGATAGTGGCTGCTACCTTTGTGGGGATACGACTCACTTTGCAAGATCTTGTCCCTCATTGAGTAAGCTTGAAGCGATGATTGCAGCAACACGGAAGGAGCATGCTAGTGCTCAAGCCGGGCGTTCCGCGAAGAAAGAAGCACGAGCTACCGATCTAGAGAAAGGAAAGGGACAAGTTGTGGGTTTGTTCAATCACATGGCTTTGTTCAACCACATGACACTTGCAGCTCTTGCAGCAAAGAACAATAGTGTTAGACCACGGGAGTCTTTATTTGTTAATGCGAAAGTTAATGGGCGAGCAGTCCGCATTATGGTGGACACTGGAGCGACGCATAACTTTGTTACGGCGAAAAGGGCCAAAGAACTTGGCCTTACATTCGTGACCAGCGACTTGATGTTAAAGACCGTTAATTGTCTCTCTACCAATGTCTATGGCCTCGCTTCTCGGGTGAGTCACACCTTGGGAGGTTGGAAGGGAGAAACAGATTTTTCGGTTGTTCCGATGGATGCCTTTGATATTGTTTTGGGGCTAGACTTTTGGTATGAGATCAACGCATTTATTTCGCCGCGTCTCAACCAGCTCACCATTTGTGATTTGAGTGGTTCTTGCGTAGTTCCACTCGTTCGTGTGGCTCAAAGTGGCACACGTTTGTCGGCGATGCAACTTGTTAAAGGTTTCTAGAAAGGGGAACCAACCTTTCTTGCAACGTTGATAGAGATTGTGGGCTGCCAAGAAGCCGAAGTATTGCCCTCATGTGTCCAACGTGTTCTCGAAGAGAACAAGGATGTAACGCCGGAGGAGCTACCCAAACGGTTACCTCCACGAAGGGAAGTTGATCACCAAATTAGGCTAGTTCCCGGGGCAAAGCCACCAGCCATGACCCTGTATTGAATGTCGCCTCCGAAACTTGAAGAACTTAGGAAACAACTCAAGGAATTGCTAGAATCGGGTCACATCTGTCCATCTAAGGCACCATTTGGAGCTTCGGTTTTGCTCCAAAAGAAGAAGAAAGGGCGTTGAGATTGTGTATTGATTACCGTGCTCTTAACAAGGTAACGGTGAAAAACAAATATCTCATTTCGTTAATTGCTAATTTGTTTGATCGCTTCGGGCAAGCCAAGGTGTTCACAAAGATGGATTTGAGAAAGGGCTACTATCAAGTTCGCATTGCCGAAGGAGATGAAGCCAAGACGACTTGTGTGACTCGTTATGGGTCTTTTGAGTGGCTGGTCATGTCGTTAAGATTGATAAATGCACCAGCCACGTTTTGCACCTTAATGAACAAGATCTTCCAGCCATACTTAGACCAATTTGTGGTCATTTACCTTGACGATATTGTAGTCTACAGTAGCTCCATGGAAGAGCATGTTAGACACCTTCAATTAGTGTTTAACGTGCTACGGGAGAATGAGCTATGCATTAAAGGGAGAAATGCACGTTTACCCAACCAAAGGTGCAATTCTTAGGCCATACGATTAGTCAAGGGCAGATTCGGATGGATAGCGACAAAGTTGAAGCAATTCAAGATTGGGAGGCGCCAACGAAGGTACCCGAACTAAGGTCCTTCCTTGGCCTCGCCAATTATTACTGGAGATTCATTCTTGGATATTCGAATGCTGTTGCTCCACTCACGGATTTATTGAAGAAGAACCGTGGTCGGGAGTCGAATAGTTCGTGTCAAGAGGCATTCGAAAATCTTAAGGCAGCCATCATCAAGGAACCGGTTTTAGCTTTACCAAATTTTTCAAAATTGTTTGAGGTGTAAACGGATGCTTCGGATTTCGCTATTAGTGGTGTCTTGATGCAAGAAGGTCACCCAATGGCCTTTGAAAGCAGAAAATTAAATGATGCGGAGCGGCGCTATACAGTCCACGAAAGGGAGATGACGGCCATTGTCCATTGCCAAAGGACATGGCATCATTATTTGCTGGGTACTCATTTCGTCGCTAAGACGAACAATGTAGCGACCAGCTACTTCTAATCCCAAAAGAAAATCTCCCCAAAGCAGGCTCGATGGCAAGATTTCTTGGCGGAGTTTGATTACTCATTGGAGTATAAACCGGGGAAAGGAAACGTTGTGGCCGACGCATTAAGTCGCAAGGCTGTTTTGGTGCCACTTTTAAGTACTACAAGCTGTAGTGTGGCGGATACTATCAAAGAAGCAATGGAGCATGATCCCATCGCCAAGCAACTTCTTGCTTTGGCCCGCCAAGGCAAGACCCAAAAGTTTTGGGAAGAGGAGAGATTGTTATACACCACCAAAAGGCGAGTGTATGTGCCTAGATGGAAAAATCTTAGGCGCTTGTTGATCAAGGAAGGCCATGACACGACGTGGACTGGTTATCCGGGGCAGAAACGCACTATGGTGTTGTTAGAAGCTACTTATTATTGGCCTCGTACGAGGGACGATATCGAGGTGAATGTCTGCACTTGCCTTGTTTGCCAACAAGACAAGGTAGAGCACAAAGCACCCGGGGGATTACTTGAGCTGCTGCCCCTCGCGGAGAAACCATGGGACAGCGTCACCATGGATTTTATTACATGTTTGCCAAACTCGGAAGGTTGTGGCATGATCATGGTGGTCGTAGATCGCTTTTCAAAGTATACAACTTTCACGACTGCCACGTCTAGTTGCAAAGCCAAGGAGGCAGCCCGATTGTTTCTAAAAGATGTTATAAAGCTTTGGGGCGTGCCTAGGCACATCATTAGCAACCGAGACCCTCGGTTTACAGGTGCATTTTGGAAGGAGTTGTTCAGCTTATTGGGCTCCAAATTGCACTTCTCAACTAGCTTTCATCCCCAAACCGACGGACAAACGAAGCGGGTAAATGGGCTTCTCGAGTGTTACTTGAGGCACTTTGTTAGTGCCAACCAAAGAGATTGGGCAAAGTTGCTTGATACCGCCCAATTCTCGTACAACTTGCAACGAAGTGAAGTTACGGGACGTAGCCCATTTGAGCTCGTTATGGGGCAGCAACCAAACACACCGCAATCCTTGCCGGTTAATGTCGGAATGCGAAATCCGGGTGCTTATCATATGGCCAAGGCTTGGGATGAGCAAGTCGACATGGCGAGGTCACATCTTGATAAGGCAGACCATAAAATGAAGAAATTTGCTGATTGTAAGCATCGTCCAGTCCACTATCGGATTGGAGACAAAGTGATGGTCAAGCTCAATCCGAGGAAATTCAAGTCATTGAGAAGCATCAATCAAAGTTTAATCCAACGGCATGAGGGTCCATTTAAGATTGTTGCCAAGGTTGGCAAAATTTCGTATAAGCTGGACATGCCCTCTCATTTAAAGATTTATCCCATCTTCCATGCAAGCCAACTAAACCATATTTTGAAGACAAGGAAGACGTAGAGCGGGGTAAGTCTGCCACGGAGAAACAAATTGAGGAAATAATTGATCACTAATTGGTTTGGGACAAGGGTTGGGGCAATTCAAGTGCCCAATTCCTAGTCCATTGTAAGGGCCAATCACCGGAGGAAGCAGCGTGGGAAAAATACGACTTGTGGCAGTTCAAGGAGCAAGTACACAAGTATTTGCAGCTATGAGGCACCGCAGTCATCGCCAAATCAGATGGGGGAGAGTGTGACGCCCCGCGTCACCGTCCATTAAAATTCCCACATTTTGGACATGTTTTCGAGCTGTTCGAGTGTGTTTCCGAGCTTGACGACGCTTCCACGAGGTCAATTGATGAAGCCAACGTGGAAGCATCTTTGGGAGGTCAAATTACAAGCATGGGACGAATTAATGGGGCTTTGGAGCCTTGTGCAGCTACTGGAAAGAAAAGAAGGCAACATAATAGTGACATCTCACTAGGTTGCGTTGCTTGCATGGCCAAATTAGGAAAGTTTGACTAGCATGTTGTAGTCACTTGTATAGAGTCCTTTTCTTGCATTTATTGTGTCCTTTGACTTTGGGACTTTAAATATATGTTGTAAGCCCTCTTGGGAAGCATCCATATACTTGTATTGTTAAAGAAATATATCAGAAAACTTGGCTCTTCGGCCTCCCAAAACCATTGTCTTCCTTTAGCATTTTCCTCAGCTTGTTTGTGTGAATGTTTCATAGCTTCTTGGGACTGATTTCGTAAGGGTGAGGACTGAGTTTTAGCTTAGCTTTTGAGTGTATTAAACTGTTCGCACGCATCTAAAATTAGGCCCGTGACAGTAGGACTTCATTAAGGGCCCTTTGGTCATTTTATTATGTAATAGTTTTAGCCTAAAATAGTTCCTATTAGGTTTATTTTCAGCAGCTATGATGATATTTTGAGAAAATACTCATATGAGTGTTTTGCAAGTGTGGAATCACTTATGACAAACGTGGAATCGTTTGTGTTGGTTACTTGTTTAGAAACGTGGGTTGCTTGGGGATTCCGATTCCCTTGAGGTTCATGTAAGAGCTTGGTGTTTGTTTCTACGAAACTTAGGGGTCTTAGGGTTTGATACACCCTTAGGTTCTTATTTCTTTGTGGATTCTTATGTCAACTATCTTTCCTTTATTGTATGTTTTGAGTTTGATTCTTGTTATTGTGTTCTCGACTTCATCTTAGTGTTCTCTTCTCATTTCGATTTTCTTAGTTGGTCTTGTATCATTGATGATATGAGCCAAATGGCCATCTTAGCTTTTGATGACATCATTGGAGGCCAACGCATAAAGACTCAAGCTTAGGGGCTGCCTAACCGGGAAAACAAGTGTTGAAGTGTGAAAAAGATCTTCATTACACTCCATGGCCGCCCCTCATTAAGGACCTTTTTGTCATTGCTTTGGAGCATAAGAGGCGCCTATGGAGTGTAGGACTTCATTAAGGGCCTTTTGGTCATTGTATTATGTAATAGTTTTAACCTAAGACTATAAATAGTTCCTGTTAGGTTTATTTTAGCAACTTTGATGATATTTTGAGAGAATACTCATATGAGTGTTTTGCAAGTGTGGAATCACTTGTGACAAACGTGGAATCGTTTGTGTTGGTTACTTGCTTAGAAACATGGGTTGCTTGGGGATTCCGATTCCCTTGAGGTTCACGTAAGAGCTTGGTGTTTGTTTCTACGAAACTTAGGGGTCTTAGGGTTTGATACACACTTCGGTCCTTATTTCTTTGTGGATTCTTATGTCAAGTTAACTATCTTTCTTTATTGTATGTTTTGAGTTTGATTCTTGTTGTTGTGTTCTCGGCTTCATCTTAGTGTTCTCTTCTCATTTTCGTTTTTCTTAGTTGGTTTTGTATCACCGTTGTAGCCAGTGCTGTAAAAGGCAAGCTTCTCGTCACCATGGCGAGGCGAGCCTATGTCGCCTCTTCAGTCCATGGCGTAGCGAAAATGAAAAGGCAACGCCTTTGCGAGAAAGGTGACGAGGCGAGGCGAGGCGAGGCAAGGCGGCGAGAAAGGCGACGCCTTTTAATTGTTTTTTAAAAAATTAGGGTTTTAGGTATATAAGCTATTTTTAGGGTTTATTTACAAATTTTAACACTACCAACTTACTCATTGGTACCTGCGGCTGCTACCTTTCAACTCACAACTTTGATTCCGGCGACATACTCCGGCAACCTCCGCTACTCCGGTAAGCATTGATTTCTATTTTTTTCTTCTTTCTTCTTCTTCTTCTTAATCGCTGGATTGGACTGGGTATTTTGGTGCTGCTTTTTTTTTTCTTCCTCTTTTTATCTTCTTCTTCTATTCCGGCCGACTGTCACTGTATCGATGACTGTAACAGTGAACTTACTGTTACAGTAATAACCAGTCAACCAGTGGCCACTATTTTATGTATTTTTTTTAATAACTTATGAAGAATTAAAATAGCATGATGGTAATATACTAATTAAATTATTTGATCATTAACAACTTTCAATTTCAATGGCGTCTCACTCTCAATCTACTAGTAGCAAACAAAAGGATATAGGATGGAATTATGGTATACAAGGGCCGACAAAAGATGCGGTGATTTGTAATTTTTGTCGACGTACCATAAATGGCGGCATTACTCGATTCAAACAACACTTGATAGGTGGAAACAAAAATGTAAGGATATGTCAATCTTGTCCTACAAACATTAGGGATGAAGTAAAGGCATTTGTTGATAGCAAAACCGCAACAAATCCAAAGAACCAACGATATATGCCATCATATAATATCGTTGATGATGATGATGATATGAATGAACTTGAGGAAATGATGCCTCCCTCTAAATATCAAAAAATGTCTTCAAGTGGTGATAGTGTATCATCCTCGGCATATGCGACGAAAGGTCCTCTAGATAAGTTTTATCCACACAAAAGCCACAACATAACACTGGCTTTGAAAAGGTGGGAGTAGGAGGAGGACAAGGAATTAATGAAAAAAAAAATCTTAAGGGAGCGGGTGGTAAATGCTTTTGCGGTATGGATGTATGATGCGGGCCTCCCATTTAATTGTGTTAATTATGATTCATTTACTAACTTCATAGAAGCGGTAGGACAACATGGCCTAGGAATGAAGCCACCTACCTATCATGAAGTTAGAGTTTCTCAATTAAAGAAGGAAGTAAAGAAAGTTGATGAACTTGTTGAGAATCACAAGGTGCAATAGCAAAAGTAGGGTTGTTCCATCATGATGGATAAATGGATAGCTCGTAATGACAAAATGATCACTAATATTTTGGTCAATTGTCCGATAGGGAGCATCTTTCTTGAATTTGTTGATGCTAGCATTGAGTCCACCATTGGCACGAAGATGTACAGTTTGTTTGAAAAGACAATTGAGGATATTGGACCGGAAAATGTTGTACAAGTTGTAACGGATAATGCTAGCGAGAATGTAAAAGCGGGGATCTTATGAGGGTTGTGTACCCACATATATATTGGACTCCATGTGCTTCCCATTGCATCAATTTGATGTTGCAAGACATATTCAAGATTAATCCATATGCCTCAGGTAATAATCAACGCCTTTTTTATTTACTTATTACTAAAGTCTGAATATTTATTAAGCTAATAGTTGATATAATATCTTTTATAGTTTTTAAGAAGGCCACAAAGGTGGTTTCTTACATAAGTCAAAGGTCGTTGTTGTTGAACTTGATAAGAAAATTCACCAATGAGAAAAATTTGGTGAAAAAGACAAGATTCGCAACGGCCTTTTTGACTTTGGAGGCGATGTACAAACAAAGGAAGAATTTGAGAACCTTGATCATCTCCAATGAATGGAGTACTAGTAAGTTTGTAAAGGAAGTTTTGGGGAAAGAAGATTTCGCCATTCTTTATTCTGCATACTTTTGGAATGATGTAGTCAAGGCTCTTAAAGTTTCTGGTCCTTTGGTCTCGTTCCTTCGCTTGGTGGATGGGGAAAAAGACCCCCAATGGGCTATATGCTTGAAGCAATGGATAAAGCGAAGGAAACTATTCAACGGAGGTTTGATGGAGTTTCGAGGCATTATGAGAAAGTCCTCGAAATAATTGATTCAAGGTGGACTGACCAACTCAAGCGACCGTTGCACTCCGCCGGGTATATTTTGAATCCGAGATTGTACTTCAAATCAATGATAAGTGAGCAGAAAATTACTAAAGTGTGGGAGAGTTACTACACTTGTGTTGAGACGATGGTCCCCAATCTTTCCACATAAGATTTACTACTTGCTGAGCTTGCTAAGTATAAGAGTGCGGATGGATTGTTTAGTTCTGGTCAAGCTGTTAGAGCCAGAGACACGAGGTCACCGGGCTAGTGAATTGGTTTAGTTATCTTTATTTTAAAGCACCTTATGTTATTGACTTTTTTATACTTATTAACCTTCAATTTTTTTCTATAGTTGAGTGGTGGTCCCTATTTGGGAGCGGAACTCCAAATTTGCAAATATTTTTCATGAGAGTTCTGAGTTTAACTTGTAGTGCATCTGGATGCGAACGGAACTGGAGTGTCTTTGAACATGTGAGAATGAGTTATTATATTTAACTTTCTATATTAAAGCAATTATTCTTCGAATCTAATTACTAATTAGTAACTACTTTATTATGTACAGATTCATTCCAAGAAGAGAAATAGGCTTGAGTTATCGCGTCTCAATGATCTAGTGTACGTTAAGTACAATAGAACATTGGCACGTCGCTACAATATTCGCAATACCATCGATCCTATTATGTTGGAAAATATTGAAGATGCGAATGAATGGTTACTTGTTGGCCCCGAAGATCAAGAAGATGAACTAGTGTTTGAGGAAGGTGATCTTAATTGGGGTACTGTTGCTATGGCAGTTGGGGCTGATGATGATATTATTTATGGTCTTAGGAGAAAGTCAAGGTCAAGGTCACTTGACAAGGGAAAAGCGACAAGTTCAAGTCAGACTCGGACCCTAGTTAATGAAGAATCCGAAGAGGAAGAAGATGAGGGACAATATAATGAACTGCATGTTGGAATTGAAGATTATGCAAACCTTGAAGAAGAATAGACTTGTTTTATGCATATTGAATTGTTGAGTTATTTAAGTTCTAGACTTTTAGTATTTATCTACTATATATTTTTAATTCTTGACTTGGAATATTTCCTAATATATTAGTGTTATTGAAATTTTGATCATTTATATATTATTTTAATTTATTTTATTAATTGTCGTCGTACATTCAAAAGGCGCTCGCCTCGCCACGCGTTGTCTCCTTTCGCTGTCCAAAACACTATTGTAGTCTAGTTGATCAGAATACTCGACTCTCACCCGAGAGACCTGGGTTCAAGTCCCGACAAAGGAAAACCTTTTCTGAAGGGGAGCCTTGGAGTAACTGGTAAAGTTGGTGTCATGCGATTAGGAGGTAACAGGTTCAAGCCTTGGAAACAATTCCTTGCAGAAATGTTAGGTGAAGTTGCGTATAATAGACCCTTGTGGTCCCGCTCTTCTGTGGACCTCGTACATAGCGGGAGCGTTAGTGCACTGGGCTGCCCTTTTTAATACAAGAAAGATTAAACTAATTTGGCTCCCTATTAAGGAAAGCATGTTTAATTGGGCACTTGCTATATAATAAATAGGCATGCCGTACCTTGAAAACCTCATACCATTCAAGTAGTCAACAATGTTATCAGTGTCACAAACTGAAAAAGGAAAAGTCAACATGCCATAGAGAAAAGTTCACAACGTAACTTTGGGATCTTGTATACTTTTTTTTCAACTTTACATGGGGATGCCCAGGTTGGTGACTGATACAATCAATCGCTACATGGAAAACGACTACAAGTAGAACAAGGCAATTCAGAGAAGTGCGTTTTAAGGCAAATTTGATTTACAATGATCGGAATAAGAAATTTTTGCATAAGACTCTTGTTTCATATAGATAACTTCATTAACTTGACTACCAACTGTGATTGAATCAACCACTCATTTTGTGATTGATTAATGAAAATCAAAAACTTTGACCGTGCTTGAAGTAAAACCACATCTCAACAGGAAATCAAAGGCAAAAGAGCATTGAAATGAAACTAAAAAAGATATGAGCACCTGATATTGACACTGTTGTCATTGATGTGGACAGAAACATTTTTAGAAACCCATTTCTCAGCAGCTTTCAAACTACCCATAGTAGAAAGCATGTCATTAGGAATACCAACCATAACTTCAAGACCAGATTTACCCAAAGCTTTGAGTGTGTCATAATCAGCATCAAAAAGTTTAACCTTTTGGATACCATTATCTTTTAGCATTCTCACTACTATTTCAGGTGGCAAACGATGTGTTGACTGAGTGCCCCAGTTGGCACCTATCCCAGTCACTTGGTCTGGGGGGAAAAATAACAGGCCTACAACAAATAACACCCCAAATGATTTTGACGGCCCCATTTTTCCAAGAAAGTTCACTTCTTGCCTTTCTTCTATTGACTAAGAACTATAGTAGAGTTTGTTCAACAACTAAAGTGAGCTGTAAGCTACCAGATGATACTACCAACAGTTGATTCTTGTCTGCAGCTCAAAAATCTGAGACAGCAATGAAAAAAGATTCTTATCTACAGCTCAAACAACACAAGAACTGTATTGGCCCTGAAATTCCACCTCCAAGAACAGAACGGCAAAGAGAAAAAGCTTGAAATTTGATTGGAAAAGAGAGAGACTTAGAAGAGGGAATAACCCAAAGAAAAGGGTAAAGGCAGAAATAGCAATATTTCAACAATTTTCAAGCCAAAAAGAACTTTTCCATCCTTGTCAAAAAGGCAAACAAAAAGACTTAGCAATAAGAATAAGAAATGGCCCAAGTGAGTCAGACGTGAATAAGATATTTAATCAAGTTAATGAAGATGAAAAACAGATATGATTTGAGAGAGAGTCAGAGCTAAGATGCACTTGTAATTGGGGTCATCTGTCTGGTAGTAGGTGAATAATAAAAGCGGGACAAAGGTCGGGAGGGTCTCATCGATATTTTGAAAGAGTTGTCTTTATAAAGAGAAAATCACATCGTAGATATTAGGGATCGTTTGATACGAGGCATAAGAGATAAGTAATTTTGAAATAAAATAAAAGATTATTATATTTTATGTTTAATAGGTATTAGTTAATATCGGGATAACTTATCCCACCATACTGATGGGATAAATTATTCTATATGGATGGGGGATAAGTTATCCAAGATAATCTCGGGATAACTAATCTCGAGATTAATTATCTCAGGCTAACTATTTTTCAACCAAATGACCCCTTAGTGTTAACACTTATGTTTACTTGGATAATAATAATACCAAGATTATATTCCCGGTTTCACTTTAGATTTCTTTTTTTCGTTCAAAAACGATGCATATATATTTCTTGTGGCAGTGCCACCGTATAAATATTGACAACAACAATAATTGCCCTTCTAGAACTAGTATGTATAGTTTGATAAATAGGAGTATTAATATTATACATCGATTGGATAGAAATCAATATCCTAACTGCCCGACGTGATAACTCTCCATTTCTATCAGCCTAGTAATAGTAGTAGTAGATATATTTAGTCTAGCCAGTGCATCTGCCAACTTATCTTGCTTCCTATAGATGCAGAAGCGGATCTAGAATTTTATACTTCCTATAATGCGAAGAAGGATCTAGAATTTTAAGTTTGCCAACTTATTTTGCTTCTAGGATTTTATGCTTCCTATAGATGCAGAGATGGATCTAGAATTCTAAGTCTGCCAACTTATTTTGTTTCCTATAGATGCAGAGGCGGATCTAGGATTTTATATTTCCTATAGATGCAGAGACGGATCTAGGTTTTAGGATAATATGAACTTAGGCTCCTCCACGAAGGTCAATCGCTCGTCCACCTAAATCGAGTCCACCAAAGCATATGAGGCTCATCGGGAATGTACCATTGCAATATAGAAACATAGAAAATCGGATGAACATCGGCAAAATTTGGGGGTAAGTCTAACTAATAAAGCTCAAATTACACTCTTGAATGGGTGTAAGCGGTCGTTGTCAATATAATAACCCAAAGAAGTGAAAGCATGGAATTCAAAACTCAAAAGTATTAATAGTCTACTAAAAGATGACCCGTAGTGTGAATAAAGCAAGCATAAATGTAAAATGGGGGGATTTAGTTTGAATGTATTTATAAATGACAACTACTTCAATTTTAGTGCACTAGCTTGACACTGAAAAAAGCTAAGAGTGAATTCAATTGAGAATAAGCCTTGGGGTTATGCAATTATAGGTGTGGGATCATGTATGGGTATTTGGCCACTTATTTAACTTTTAGTTAAAAGTCATGGGTAGGCTAGATGTCAATGTATTAGTGTCAATCTTTCAATTACAATACCAAATTTCACAAATGGGTTCTTTCGAACACCTCACAAGTTTGACAATTCTCCACATCTATTGCCTCAATTGACATTCTTATGTCTATGAGATATCATTAAATGAAATGAATCAAGTTATTGGTTGCATTTATTCCTCACCCATGTCCTCTCTTTCAAGAATGACACGGGTTATAGGGTGGTTGGAGTTTGCAACCCCCAACTCTCAATTAATTCATGAAATAAATGCAACACCTATCATAACTAACTAATTAGAAAAATAATTAGCTAAAATCCATGCACTACCACTACCTAAGCAAGCATAACCCCAAGATTGAAATTTAGCTACTCATAGATAAAAAGGATAAGAATATACTAAAATTATCATTAACCTCATCCATGAGAGATAAAGACAATGTAATTCCACACTTGGGGTTTCAATAATTCTTCAAAGGAAAATCACTACTATGTATTTTTCATTCAAGCTTAGTACAAAATTCTCAAAAGATGAAAAAATAAGTGCTAAAAGAGAAGAGAGAAGCTAAGAGCCAAAAGGGAGGCTATCTTCAAAAGATGAAAACTAGGTCTTGAAAAATGAGCTAAAAGGCTCCTTTTAAACTCCACTCTACATTTGATGAAAATTACAAAACTGCCACCTTATTCTTGATCTGCTTGAGCGGATCGAAATCGGATGAAGAGCAGACAAAGAGCAGATGGCTAACAACTCCAAAGCAGATGTGAAACGGATGCGAAGCGGATGACTCATTTCCCTCACATTTGGCCTCTTGATCACTTGAATGACTTGCCCAATCTTCTCTTTTTACTTTTACCTACATAAATGGGCATTACGTAAGAGAGTACCATCAAATCAATGGAAAAGCATGATAATTTAGGCTCAAAAGGTACTAGCAAGTCGTCAAATTGACGACTTATCACTAACTCATAAGCCAGTTTACCAACTGTGTGAAGGATCTCAAAAGGTCCAATATACATGAGGTTGAGCTTGGCTTTCCTCCCGAATCTCATCATACTATATATGGGTGTTAATTGGAGAAATACTTGATCACCAACTCCAAATCTTAAGGCACAAAGTCTACGATATGCATAAATCTTATGCCTACACTGAGCTGCCCTCAACCTATCCTGAATTACCCGGACCCTATCCAATGACTCCTAAAGCAAGTCAACACCATGGGGTCTAATCTCGGAGATCTCAAATCATCCAATCAGAAAACGACATCGCCTACCATACAAAGCCTCAAATGGTGTCATTTAAATACTCGACTGGTAGCTATTATTATACGCGAACTCTACTAATGCCAAGTGTTGCTCCCTTAACCTCCAAAATCCATAACACAGGGTTGGAACATATCCTTAAGAATCTGAATAGTCTACATGACTACCCGTCAGTCTGAGGGTGAAAGGTTATGCTAAGATCCACTTGAGTGCCCAACTCCTCCTAAAAAGCTCTCCAAAAGCTAGATGTGAGCACTGAGCCCCAATCTGATATGATAGATATAGGTACTCTATGCAAACGGACAACCTTACGAACATAGATATGGTCTAACCTCTTGACACTGAAAGACATTTGAATAGGAATGAAATATGCTAATTTGGTCAATCAATCTACAATGAATCAAATACCATAAAAACCACGGGAGGTACGAGGCAATCCACTAACGAAGTCCATGGTGATCCACTCTTACTTTCACTCAGGAATGGGTAATTCAAGCCATCAGGTCTCTGATGCTTGGTCTCCACCTACTGACAACATAGGAAATACTATACAAAGACTGTCATATCTCTCTTTATGTCACTCCACCAATAATGTTACCTCAAATGTCTATATATCTTAGTTGTACCAGGGTAAATAGAGTATCTGAAGCTGTGAGCCTCACGCAAAATCGATTAAATCAAGTCTCCAACCCTTGGAACACAAATACAACCATTAAATCTTCGAACACCCTCAGAATATATGGTAGCCTTCTTGGATTCGCCACTCAACACCTGATCACGGATGACACAAAGTCTCATATCCTCAAACTAGCAACTCCAAATCTACTCAAATAAGGTATACCTTGCCTCAACACTAGCAAGAATCCTCCTGGGGTCAGAAATATCAAGTCGCACTATTAAGTTGGCTAAGGACTGGATGTCCCACTCCAATGACCTCTATGAAATTGAGATAGAACCCAAGCTACCCATACTCAACGTCTTCTGGCTCAAGGCATCTGCTACCACGCTCGCCTTACCCGGATGACATAAAATAAAGTTGTCATAGTTCTTAAGAAACTCCATATATCTACGCTACCTAGAATTAAGCTCTATCTGGGTAATAAGATGCTGAAGACTATGATGATCCATATAGATCTCATAATGCACACCATTACGATAATGCCTCCAAATCTTAAGGGCGAAAATTATCGCTGCTAACTCCAAGTCATGAGTAGG
Source organism: Capsicum annuum (assembly GCF_002878395.1). Classification (NCBI taxonomy): domain Eukaryota; kingdom Viridiplantae; phylum Streptophyta; class Magnoliopsida; order Solanales; family Solanaceae; genus Capsicum; species Capsicum annuum. The sequence goes on along the minus strand of NC_061115.1, from coordinate 106,390,495 downwards.
GTAGTTGTGTTTATGCACCTTTTGCTGTACTGATGATAAGTAATAACTCAACCCTGTTGCATCAACATACAACCCAAAACAACACCGAAAGCATCATAATATATGGTGAATACCTCACCCTCAACAGAAAGAGCCAATATAAGAGTTGAAGTTAGAAATCACTTGAGCTTCCAAGATCAACTCACACTCCTCGAACCACTTAAAAAGAACCTCATTTTGGATCAATCTGGTCATCACCGCTGTAATAGTAGTAAAACCCTCAACAAATCGCCTATAGTAATTGGTTAAACTAATGAAGTGTGGCATGAACGGGCCTACTGGATTGACCCTGATATTGATAAGGCTTACATGGAGGGTGCCTACCCTGAGAACCACTACCTTTGAAACATGATCCACTACTACTCCCATTGAAACTACGTTGTGTCAGTCTTTTATTGCTATCCCTTTGGGATTCGCAATGTATTTTCTCCATAACTTGTGCATGATCAGAAACCTCAACAAAAGATCTATCAGCAGCAACCAAAATTTGAGCATCCATGCGGAAAAGATATCTCAATCCCTGGACAAAATACCAAACCTGCTCATACTCGGACTACAAAATAGATGTGGCATGCCTATCTAGCTCATAAAATCGAGCCTCATAATCTACAATAGTCTTGGAGCCCTTCTCCAACCTCAAAAACTAATCCCTCAAATGATCTCTAAGGCTACAAGACGTATACTTCTCTAAAAAGATCTCAGAGAATTGAGTCTATATCAAAGGAGGAGATTTAGCTGTCTTAAAATCAAGATGACCTCTCCACTAGTGTAGAGCAGCCAAATCCAACTGAAAAATAGTGTAGTCCACACCACGAGTTTCAACTAGGCATAAATTATGGAGTCTATCACTGCAAGCAACTAAGAACTCAAAAGCATATTCGCCCAATGCACTAGAAAACCTAGACAAAGTCAATCTCAAGAATCCACCCAGCATCTTCTGCTCACGACATACATAGCAGACTGCCTAACCACCAATTGAGCAACTACTAGTGCAAGAGGGACCTCAACTCTGGGATCCGCAACAACAGGTTGCGCCCTGGCCTCAGTATCACTCTATCCACAGCACCACTAACTAATCTTAAGAGCTGAACCAATCCACCCCTAAGCAGTGAAGAAGAAATAAACCTCGATGGAGCCTGGGCTGGTCCTTGGCTCACTACTGGCTAGGGTGGGGAAATCTCTGACTCGGGAGCAGGAATAGGGTCTGGTGAAGGCCCCCTATCATAGTATACGATTGGACTATATCTCTCGGTTGTCCTCGGCCTTTAGGTCATCCGTAAACTATAAAAAGGGTCCCTAGTTGTGAACTCGGGGTCCTCGTCTCGTGTAGCAGTAGCAGTTTCCTAGCCATCTGCGAAAGAGTAAAACCAAAGGAATCTTTAGAAACAACCTCATACTCTTAGCACGAAATGAGTGAAATAAGTGAATATCTCTTACGAATATCCTATAGCCTCACAAAGATAAGAAACGGGCGTCATCATTCTGATATGTGAGGCTCTACTAGATACTTGCTCTTGTACCAACAATACTGGTGAACCTAGTGCTCTGATACCAATTTATCACGATTGAATTATGAGTCATGATGAAACTTACTTTATCTCACCAGTAGGTAAGGCCAACTGTATTCCAAAGTTGTAAGCAATGGGCTAATTTAGTGAAAAATGACATAAATGTTGAAAATTTGCAAGTAAAGACTTAAAATAATAAACCAGACAGTAAAATAAAAATAAAGATGGATAAGATAACAATGTTATCCCATGACCTAGTAGTGTCGGTACAAGAGCTACTAACAAAAGAAATATGAGTACCGTAATAGTCAAATACACCCCAATACCAAATAATGAAAAGACTAAACAAGAGTAAAAGAATGAGAAAAAGGACAACTCCGGCTCCGAGAGCTCACTCTATCTCTAAATTCAAATCAGCTTGATTGTAGCGTCAACTGTGGCTACTAGTACTCGGATCTGCATAAAAAATATACGGAAGTGTAGTATGAGTACTAAAACCATGGGTACTCAGTAGAAATCATCAGTCGACTGAGCAAAATCATAATATAAATACAACAAAAATGTGAGATAAATAAACTAAGTCAAGGTAAAAGAAAAAATCTGGAATAATGCTCTAAATATTATAACTAAATAACTAAAACAGTCATAATATAAAAGAAAGCACAACTAACACTATAAAACTAGCCCCTATAAGTTAGTAAATGTAGAAAAATAAATAGCCCAATGTGGATCCCCAGAAGCCCGAAGGGTGTAATGAAGAGAAGAATTAATCGAAAATCATACTAAGTAATTGTATCTCAAAATAATAATCGCAAGTCCTTCCATACCATAAACATATCATAAATAACCCCTCAATGTCGGATTCAAACCAAAACTCATATCATCAACCTTTGCTAGACTTGAATCGAAACTCGTATCATCAATTTCGAACTAGAATCAGAACTGATAAAATCAATAAATCGCAGACTTGAACCGAAACAAGTGCCAACTATCAAGAACTAATCTAGCATAAGTATCATGTACCCAATCTATTCAAGCTCCTAAATATACAATTTAAAGGGTAAAAGGCATGTATAAAGTTTACAGGGAGCTAATAATAGTGCTGGCCTAAGGTGGGCCAAAAGAGCCCACTTCTAATTTCCAAAGTTCATTCTAAGGAAAATTCTATCCCCGGAATAGGATAATGTATCTAATTTTACTACTAGATATTAAATAAGCCACTTTTAGTCCTAAGATAGCAATCCTATTTGCACGAGTAACTAAGTCAATTACGTCTAATTTATGATTTTTTAGTAGACTAAATAATCCAAATTACACTAATTATGCCTCCAAGACCTAATTTCCAATCCATATCTAGCACATTATTATCATAAATATACTACAATTAAGCTCAATCTAAAAGAAAAATAAACCTAGCCTACTTGAATGTCGAAGAAAGCCTAGTGAGATCCGTTAAATTATTGATTTCTCCTTTTAAGAGGCTTTTGCACGATGTCATGCTATCAAAACAATAATCTCCTCATTAATACGAGAATAACGGTACCCATATTGTATTTTTATGATTTAGGTTCAAATTATGTATAAATTTCATGTGGGGACCGTTTGCGGAGTCGCCCTTATGAAATCACTAATGCGTCCCTCCATGCTCAAGAAATATGTATCCTAAAATATGAATAAATTCCGAGCCCAAATGGTACTAAAATTGATCCACCAATACTCTAGGGATTTTGAGAAATAATAGAGAAATTAACCATAAAATTATTAAAAATATACTAAGAATTCAAAAAAGAAATGAGTAATTTAAGCTCACAAACACCCCAAAATCACCTACTAATGTTTCTCCCAAGTTTTCACATTTTCTAGGGTTCTACACTATTGAACTTGTGTGAAAAATTAGAGAAAATTGGACTAATTGAGGTATTTAATGGCTCTGAGGCACCGCTTAAGCGGACACTTGGCCTCTTAAGCGGTCACCGCTAAAGCGCCAATATATCGCTAAAGCGGTACTTGCCCAGGTCGGGGACACCGCTTAAGCGGACAAGCCAACGCTAAAGCGGTATGTACTTTAACATTCAACTTATTGCTAAGATGGCTCGTTGGGGATGGCCAGTTTGCTAAAATACCTGGAAGGCTACTTAAGCAGCCTTCACTAAAATGCCCAAAGGGAGGCTTTAGCAGATGCACCAGCTGGAGACTTGGAATTTTTTCAAGTCTCCACCGACCCCACGGGATTCATTTGGAATTTCACATTCGCAAATGAACTATTCTACCCCATCAAATTCGGCGTTCCAAACTTAATAGTGTGGCCTAAATTTCCATCCAAGGTCGTTCTGACGAAAAGTGAGTCCCACACCCAGATGTCATTTTATTAATTTTCGGCCAATAGGCTCAAATGAGTTCAGATGCCTTAGGACCCGAAACAAAGGTCCACCTAGCCTAAAATCAACTTTCTGAAGCTGTTGAAACTATCAAAATTAGCGTACGAGGTTGATTAAATAAAGTTTTTGCTCCGTAGCCAATTCTAACCAGCAAAAATTTCAAAATAGGAAATTTACTCCATAAATCAAACGAATTGTCCAGTAATCGAACTGTCAGCTTCAGCAAATCATAAATAACTTAGGATAGCTATAGGAAGGCTCTAAATGATAAAAATATGTGAAAATATAGAAAAGGACTTGGAGGATCATTACACTTTTTCTTTAAAAAATGAAGAAATAGAAAGTGTAAGATAACAAATGGACTAGCCATTCATGATCCGCCATTAACCATGATGTTCGACAACCAGACATCGAACAGTAGAAAAATACAAAAATAATGGCGATAGTTCACCATGAGACACATCATAGATTGGGCATTGCACACTTAATTTTTTTCCATTTTTTTCAAAAGACCCTACTACTTTTCAGACAAAAGGTCTTTAACTTAAATATGTCTCTTTCTTCACTCTCTTTTTTCAAGAGTATTATTATTTCTTATTTTCTTGATGTAAAATAAAAACACCTTACAAACATACTATTTGTATACCACTATACATCTTAATACATACATTATACCACATTATATTTTTATCTAGGTTATTATTTTCTCTGATCTCCTCTGTTAGTTAACTTGCTTATTTTTCACTTCAAATAGCAAGACGTTAGTTTTCCCAAATTGATCCTTACTATTTCAATAATGTAAATATTCTTAATTTCTCATTTGAACAAACTCCTACTTTAGATATCGATTTTACCTTTAATATTTTCAATCCTCCATCTTTGTAATATCTTTTTATATTATATACAATATTTTTATTTTTTATTCTAGGTATTTATAAATTTTTATTTAAGTTTATTAACATTATAAGTAGAATAATTTTTATGAACTTATTACAAAATTTAATGTTATATTTTATGATGTTATTTAAATATTACATATATTAAGTATAGATAAGTATTTTTTTTGGTTTCTCATTCGGTGTTCGGTACCCGTATTGGAGTCCGACTAATCCGAATTCGCGCCGGGTAGAGCCCTATTCGGGGGGTAGCGCTCCCAACAGAGTTTTCTCTATGCCCAGGGTCGAACCCTCGACCTCTGATTAAGGGTGGAGCAGCCCCATCCACTTCGCCATACCCCATGTTGGTTAGATATGTATATTTTAATTTTACTTATCTCTTATTCTTAATTGTCTGTATAGATAAACGAGTTTTGTCATTAATTGTTATTTTTAAATTATAATTTAATTACTATATAAATGGATAATCTTTTAGGAATTTATTATAAATTATACCTTTATATTTTATTAATTATTTTATTTACTTATATTAAAATATATCTATAGAACTATCACTCTCTATTATTTTACTTGTATAAATAGATATAAGAGATTTTATTATTAGTAATATATTTTTTAATTTTTTTCATTCATTTCTTTATTAAACGTCAATAGCTTATGCACTTAAGTTACTATTTATCACTTTTTGTTTTTGTCTGACCAATAATGCTTATTTTTTTCTGTAGACATTTGTTATATAATTTTTTTTAAAAAAAATCATGATTTGAAGAAGTAAGAATAAAAAGATTGGCAATGGGCAAATAGGCATTTTAAAAAGTTAAGATAAAAGAAATAAAGTGTCTGCTATTCAAAACTGAGAAAACGTTTAATTTGTAAAGTAAATTTGAGGGTGTAAATAATTTTTGAGCAACTTGCACAAATTTCATAATTGTAGAAGCTAATTACTTTCTCTCTCACAACTTTATCATATTTCATAAAATTTCATAAAAATGTAGGCAGATACATTATAGAAAGTCAGATGTATTGTGGTTTCTAATCCATGACCAACTAATTTTGAAAATTTGAATTAATCAAATTCTTTAATAGAAGGTGAAAATTAAGTAATGTGTCTATGTTTGATTAATTTCATTTTATTACTCTTTAGAATAATAAATTTATTAATTTCATTAATATAAGACAAAAACATATATATCTTGGTTATGAAATTTGATTAATTTCATTTTATTGTTATTTTAAATATTAAATCCATTAAGTTGATGTATCTATTATCATTTTGATATATCCAACAACGAACACTTACATACATGTGTATATACAACTGTGCACATATACATTCATATATATCATGAACACGTTCTAACCTCCTAGATACATAAAAAATTGATGGACTTTAAATCCGAATGGACACAAATACATTCATATGTCTCGTGAACACATACTAACCTCTTAGATACATACAAATTTCTTAACTATAATACAAATGCATACAAATGCATTCATATATATCATGAACAAACACTAAGCTCTATATTTATTCATATGAATTATAGACTATGATACATGGGCACACAGATATATTCATATGTATCATGCATAAAAAAGCCAATTTCATTTTAACTATGATACATGTGTATAGAGATACATTCGTATGTATCATGAACAAATACTTTGACTAAATATATCACCAACTCTCAAAAGTTGGCACAAAATTTCACTTAGATACCTTGACTGCACATTATTTATTTTAAAACCCTCAGGTAGGCCTCCACTATGTCATTTTCACACTTTCTTTACAATTAGTAAAAATATATAATGTGTGTGTTACACTCGCCGATGATGTGTAAAGTGTCTAATCAAATGAGGACACTTGTCATTTATGTCCAAAATAATTATTAAACTATATATTTTGAGTAAAAACATAAAGTGACCAACAAATTTATGACACCTGAAATTTTGGACTATATAGTTTAAAAAATGGAACTCCCTCCCATGTCCTCTTCTTCGACATAGCTCTCTCCCACCCTATATCGTCTTCTCTGGCATATCCCTCCCCCCATCTCCTACCCCATCGCATCTCCAACACACCTCTCTCACCCTTTTTCCACCTTTCTTCTTGGGCATATCCCAAATTCTCTTTATCTCTACTCACCCTCATCTACTACCTTCTCTATAAATGTCGATACAATTGCCATAATCATAACTAAAAAAAGCAGTCATATTAATTTTTTTATAATTATCATAAGATGCTTCTTAAAAAAATTAATTCCTTATGCATAAAACTATATAAAATTTATGTTTTGTAATTTTTGTTATTTTTTGTGGTGTGATAAAGAAACAAACTTTGTTGCTTTTGTTGAGTATTATCGATTTGGTGAAAGTCCACCAAAATCAAATCCACAATCATTTAATTTTGGATATCTAACTATTTCACAAAAATTCACATAATTATTTTAATATTTAAATTCGATAAATTTTCAAAAATATTTTTCAGATTTTCCTATAACTACCTTTTTTTGCCATGAAAGATTTAAGTTTGGGAAATAATGGCTGAAAAATGGAAAAGAAGATGAAAAATAAAATAAAAATTGGTTAAATTTTCATGCACAGGTAAGGAGTGTATCATATTCACTATGGCATGTTAGCAAAATATGCCAAGATGACACGACAAAAGCCTACCTGAGGAGTTTAAAATGAACAATATGTAATTGAGGTACCGAGTTTAAGGGGCTGACGATGTGTTTGACCTATTTCATATGAATTAGTAGATTATGATAGATGGTCACATAAGTACATTAATATATATCATGAACAAAAATTTACATTCTAGATACACCACATTATAGATAAACAACCTCAAATTTCCCATGTCAAACATCATCGGATCTCAGCTAAATATCACTTGCCCTATTCTTTTCGATTGAATCTTCTAGATAAAAGAGTTCTATGATTTGAAAATTAAAATATCAATATTGATGGATGAAGTCGGTCGATCAAGTCAATAGTAGTATAGATTATAGAGCAAAGAAAATCATAAATTTCATATACAACAAAATAATTTTTTTTGTGTTGTTCTTAATACGACAGAGGCTCGACACTATAGCAATGAATAGTAAAAGAAAGAATACTAATTAAACAGACTCAAAAGAAGTAACATTATTCTTTATCAGAAAAGAGGCCACCAAATCCACCAAAGTTGACACCATCAAAATTCTTCTTAATTAGCAAGAATAAAAATAAAATGCTTCTGACTAGTAGTGGTGGTGCTAACACACCAATCCTCTACTTGTTTCAAAATTGGATCTGTCTACAAAAGCTGATCTTGTCTGTAATGTCGGCCAGTGTTGTGGTAGTGAAACAGAGGGAGAGAATATAGGAGTGAAGAGGTGACTAGAGAAGAAGAAAATGATTCAGGTTTAAGGGGTATTAATGTTTAATCAAATTAGAAAGGGCGAGATTTATGACACTTTTGGTGGGAGAGTTTTTGATGTTGAGGATTATCAATGTATTAGAGTAGTCAAGTAGTCAATAATTGATATATTATGTAATTATTAATGAGAGAATCAGTACATAGGATAAGAATATTCATGTTATAAATGTATTTACATTATAGTGAATGTCTATCAGGATCTAATAAGATCTAGTTGATATCTATCAGGATTTGAAGTATTCGTCTTTTAATTAGAAACTAGGAGTATTTTTCCCTATAAATAGAGGAGTTTTGTTCATTGTATTCTCAATCAAGATAATCTCTCATCCTTAAGAGAAATAAAGAAGTCTCCCTCTTCTCTATTTATTTATTCTTGTTATTCTTACTTTATATTCTTGCTATTCTTATTTTATATTTCATAACACGTTATCAGCACGAGACTCTACCAAATAAGGTGAGGTTATAAATTTAAAGGTAAGGTTAGTAATTACTTTTGTTATTTGTCTTTTGCTACTAATGATAAAATTATTGTTAGATTTGAGGAAAAATAATTGGTTTGGAACCATTTATGTTTTAAATTTATTCCTCAAGAACAATATTATCAAAAGAGATGATAATATGTTGGGTTTAAGTACCATCGATTTATGCCTAAGACACTTTTATATGGGTAAGACGCTGAGTTTGAATCTCAATGTACCATATTGATGATATTATGATGGCTAAGGCCAAATAATATGTTTTTAATGAAAAGTCATTAAATATGTCCCAGTGAATATGTTCCAATCCATGAATTGAATGTGGTAGTAATATATGATAAATCTAAAATATGACAATTTACTTTATTCTTGAAGTGTATGTGATAGTAGTGCATAGTATGTCTAAAAGAATACAAGTGATTGAATGCACGGATATAAGCATGGAGGAACAATATGATAATAATCATCAAAAGTGATAATATTTTCACACTCTTATCATGATTATAAGATATGTTAGAGAAAAATTCTCTACATCATATGTATGCCTCGATTTGCTTTTGAAGTAGCAAAATATTGACAGAGGTTATAAGCTATCATAATTTGATAGACTTAAGGCACGGTTATATTCCATTCTTGAGGAATGAGAAGCTTATTAATGCAAACGTGCACTTGATTGTGATGGTATCATAACTTACCTCTGAAAAAGGCAGAATAACTGAGAAGAGTTATTTTGAAATCTACTTCTAAAGTAGTAAATCTGAAATTTATTCATGTATTAGTAAATATGAAATTTACTAAAGTAAAAGTTTACTTGTCATGGTAAACTTAGAGTTTACTAGAAAAAGGTACATGTCATGGTAAACTTGGAGTTTACTAGAATAAAAGTTCTGACATGCGACACCCCAAAGATGTGTATACTGAGTATAGAACATATATTGAAGAATCAAAAAATTCTTTATCACTTTTAATGTTGCTTGTTCTCATGATAAGTTGGTTGGACCAACTAATTTTGGGATTGGATCCCTTAAAATCTAAAAAGTATAAAAGGTGAATATGGGCCCGTTCAGCCATCATATGATCTATTAAGAAGCATCAAAATAAGATGATCACATGACACTTACTGTCAACCTGCAGTTTGATATTCATAAAAGTGCTTGCTCATTAAAATTGAGTTAAGAACATAATTTTCAGATTATAGAATTAAGACAATCCATCTTGATGATGATGGTTTGACATTGAATGCCTTTAATAAATAGCTAAGCCATTGCTAATGAGAACAAAGCTTCATGTATTGGTCTGAAATGTGATATGTTACATACAATAAGAACTTGTGTGCATTAGACCAATAAATTATGATTATTTATTCCCTCTCAATTGGTTCAAGGTTAGGAACCAACTATTCCATCTAATAGTTCTGATGTGTGGTATACGATTAATGAATATACCATGATGCACAAAGATGAATTCCTCAAAGAATAAGGAGCATATATGTTAGTTTTCCTAACATAAGAGGGAGATTATAAGCAGCTATGAAGTATGTTAGCAATTATCATCAGATCCTCATTAAAAGGATAATTCAAGTCATATGCCGGAAGCATTTCCTGACTCAAGTTCAATCTCATATTTAAGCTGCAAGTGATCCTATTTTATGTCCCTGAAAGACAAAGACTATACATGCGTGAAGCATGGTAGACTAATCAATTTTAAATGAAATAATCGTTGAAAAGGATTAGGAGTAAACAATCATAATAAGAAGGCAATGTGCTCTAGAAGAACCTACGACATAATACTTCATGAAACCTTATGAGAGGTTTAGGTACCTGAAAATAATGAAGTGATGAGATCTCAAAATGTTATGTTGCATTGTGAATCGATACAAAATGATATATCATTAGTGATTCTTTGATGCAATATTGATGCAGTATTGTAAAAGATTACGAGGATCTAAATTCTACATTTATTTAAGCATGCTGACATAGAAATATTTATCAAGTGACATGAAATGGTGCATCTTGGTAAGTGAAAACTTATTTGATTTGCATTCCATACACTTGAAGACGTCACACATGAAATGTTGAATATTTTCACTTGATGAAATATATCTTGCAAATACTACAAGACCTGATATGACCTTTTTAATTAATTTGTTAGCAAAGCTATGTGTTCATATGTGGGGATACTGGCGTATCTTGGATATATACAAAGCAGTCTACGTAGCCGCTTCATCGAATCATGCTGAGATAATAGCTATTCATGAAGCAAGTCAAGAATGTGTATGATTGAGGTCCATGATACATGTCATTTGAGAAAAAATATGATTTGAAATGTGACATGTACCCATAATTTTATACAGAGATAAAGCAACATGAATAACACATCTTAATGGAAGATTCATAAAAAGAGATAGAACGAAGCATACTTCATCAAAGATTTTTTATACACATGATCTACAAAAGAATGATGATATAAACGTGCAACAGATTAGTTTAAGTGGTAATGTGATTGAGTTATTCACCAAGTGTCCTCCAATTACAACTTTTAAGAAGATAGTGCACAAGATCGAGATGCAAAGATCATTGATATTCTCATCAGGGGGAGCAAATACGTATTGTACTCTTTTTCCCTTTCAAGGTTTTGTCCCACTAGGTTTTCTTTGTAAGGTTTTTAATGAGGCAGCCGAAATACGTATTTTAGAGATGTGTATTCTTTTTCCTTCACTAGATTTTTCCCACTGGGTTTTTCTAGTAAGGTTTTAACGAGGCACATTATCTATCTAGACATTCACGGGGGAGTTTATAATGTATTTACATTATAGTGAATGTCTATCAAGATCTGATAAGATTTAGTTGATATCTATCAAGATTTGAAGTATCTGTCTTTTAATAAGAAACTAGGAGTATTTTCCCCTATAAATAGAGGGGTGTTGTTCATTGTATTCTCAATCAAATGATCTCTCATCCTCAAGAGAAATAAAGAAGTCTACCTCTTCTCTATTTATTTATTCTTGTTATTCTTACTTTATATTCTTATTATTCTTATTTTATATTTCATAACAATTTAAGATTTATATAATTTATCCATAATTTTTAAAGCACTTAACGGACCGCAATTAATATATTGCTCCAATATTTGGTTGACATTACTTTGATTTATTCACTATCGTCAATGATTTGTTTCTCGAAAGTTAAATTTTATTACTTTGATAACATATATTTTTTAGCATATTAATATGAAAAAATTACAACTTGTACTATTTTTCATATAATTTTTGAACATATATATTTTAATTTTAAAATATTAAACTAATCTAATTCAATTTAGCTTAGAAAAATAGTCAAATTTACTCTTGAAAAAAGAAACATGATAAATAAAAATAAACAAAATTAATATTAGTTGATATCGATATAATTTTGTAGCAAAAATTTGGTGTTATTTATCCCGTTGGGACTATAATTTTGAACATCTTATTTGACTTTGAGATAATCTCTATTATTTTTATTCAAAAAATCATTTTCATTCAAAATAATTGGCATTTTAATTGTTGGTCCAGAACAGTTCTTGTTTTACAAAATAAAAAAGGTATATATAATTTTTTTTTTAAAGTTTGCCCTTGATATATTCCTAATTAAATGTACAAGTTTAATGGTAATTATGTCAACCTTAGAAACAATTAGTGGTGTTTTGATCAAAAATTTTATTTATAGGAGTAAGTTAATTTTTAACATAACATATCTAGTGTAATTTCATATAAAATTAAAAAATCTTTTAATACATTCTAAAAATTAAAATAGAAAATATAATCTAAAGATTAATAGATTGAAATAGTCAAATGTACAGATTTTTTTATTTCCTTAAGTTGTGAAATCTAAATATTGAATTATACAATATTGAAAATAAATGTGGATTGCTTTCAACTTGTACATTTCCTAAATAGCTTATCTGAGGAAAATTTGATTTTGCTTTCGGATTATTGGTTCCTGTTGCGTAGGCTACATAATCCACAACTGAAGCACATCTATACAGGGGTAGATTTAGAGGCTTACGTAGGGGTTCCGGGAACGCAGTAACTCTCGTACGGATCTTGTATTCATATTAAGAAATCTAGTAAATATATAAAAATTATAAGTTGGGAAACCACAGTAAAATATGTTATTGGTCAGAACTATTATTAGCTCCTTTTAGACTTTATAGATGCCTTTTACCGTTTAAATTATATATTTAAGAGTTTGAAGAGGTTGGGTACATGATACTTATTCTAGTTTGGTACTTGGGAGTTGACACTAGTTTCGGTTCAAGTCCGGTGATTTATTGATTTTATGAGTTTCGGTTCAAGTCCGGCAATTGATGATATGAGTTTTATTTTAGGTCCGACAAAGAAAGATGATATGAGTTTAGGTTTGAGTCCGGCATTAAGGGGTTATTTATTATATGTTTACGGTATGGAAGGACTTGCGCTTACTATTTTGAGATACAATTACGCAGTATGATTTTTGGTTAATTCTTCTCTTGATTGCATTCTCCAGGCTTATGGAGGGCCCGTGTTAGGTTATTTACTTCTCCACACTTATTGGCTTATGAAGGTCAATTTTGTAGTGTTAGTTATGCTTTCTTTTATATTATGATTTTTTCAGTTATTTAGTTATAATATTTGGAGCATTATTTCAGATTTGCCCTTTTACCCTGACTTAGTTTATTTATCTCGCATTCTTATTATATTTATATTATGATATCACTCAGTCAACCGATGATTCCTACTGAGTACCCATTGCTTTGGTACTTATACTATACTTCTGTACCCTTTGGATGCAGATCCAAGTACTACTATCCGTCGTTGATGCTACGATCATGTTGATTTGAGTTTGGAGATAGGATGAACTCTCGAAGATGGAGATTTTCCTTTTCCCCTTCTTCTACTTTTGTTTAGTCTTTCATTTTGAGACTAAGGTGTATTTGACTATTATAATACTCATATTTCTTTTGTTAGTAGCTCTTGTATTAACACCACTAGGTCGTGGGATGACATTGTTGTCTTATCCATCTTTAATATTATTTTACTGTCTAGTTTATTGTTATAAATCTTTACTTGTGAATTCCTGATATTTATGTCATTTTTCATCAAACTAACCCATTACTTATAGCTCCGGGTTACGATTGAGCTTACCTACTGGTGGAATAAAGTAGGTACCATCATGATTCGTAATTTGGGTCATGATAGTAAGGGACAAAAAGTATATACTCTGCTATTTGAAATAAGTTAATGTTATATTTATCATATTTTTTATTTAGAACTATTTAATTTCATTAATAAATTCAAAAATATCCTTCAACTAGTTAAGTAATTCAAAATATATCCTTTTTACCAACTATTATTTTAAAATAAAAAATAAAGTCATCCTTATTTTAAGATAATTTTTAATAGAAAGAATATTTCTATTTTAAAATGTTTCTTTGCAGATTAGCCAAAAATTAGTTTTTCTTCTTTTTATTTTTCTTGTTTTCATTTTTTCATTGTTATAAAGTGTTGAAGTAGGAATGACAATGAGATGATGTGAATTTAAATCACTGTAGGGCGAATTTCAAACCTTGCATATATGGGGTTGAATGAACAAACTTTTTAAAAATCTTAGCAGTGTGGAGTAGGTGTTGGTGATAAGTTCTGCTTTTTAACACCTTTCAGTTTTAGCTTCATTTTTCTAAATCTTTCCATCATCATCTTTTTTTTTTGGGGTACAAATCTTTTTACGTCACCACTATTTTAATTTGTAGTTATTTTTGGTTTTTACTTTTCAATTTATAAAAGAATCATATTAAATTATTTTTTTCATTTATTAAAGATTCATTGAGTTGCTAGAAATAAAATATTGTGGTTATTAAAATTGTTTGCAAATTTGGGTGTTCTTGCTAAGAAAAGAAAATAGAGGGTTTTTTGTTTGATTAGTGAAAGAGAAACTGACTTATTTTTTTAGAAAAGTTTACTATAATAAAATATAATAAGTGGGTCGGGACAGGACAAATCTTTAAGAATTTATGTGGAATTTTCCTTGCAAATGATCCGCGCCGCTCCATTACCATCCCTTTGTTGGATACTCAAAAATAAATTAAAAAAAACTTCTCTCTAAAAATTAAATTTTTAAATAAGACGATTCGCACCAACATATAAAAGTGGTAATATCATTAAAGAAATAGTCATTTGACTCCTTTATTTCATGATATACCATTTGTCAATATTTTTGAGATATTATGTGGTAATGTTTGTTTAGTGAATTATTTTATATTGTCGGCAGAATATATTATGATGGAGTCGACAATCAAAAATCACGATATGGAATTTTTTAACCAAATAGCTTGTGTCGTAACCTAGCACACAACAAATTCTGCTTTCATGGTAGATGATGTTGTAATAGACCTTTTTACACTCTTTCAAGTTATTGATCGTCTTGATAAAAGGAATATATATGTTGAAGTGGACTTTAGTGTGTCCTTACATTCACCAAAGTCAGAATCTGAATATCCAATCAACTTTAATTGATCAGAATGCTTGAAGGAAAATCTGTAGTCTTTAGTTCCTAGAACGTATTGTATGAACTTTTTTGCATATACCAAATGCTCTTGTTCGAGATTGCTTTGGTATCTACCAAGCATTCCAACTACAAATTTCAAATCAGGCCTAGTATAGACTTAAGCATATATAAGGCTTCCACAGTGAATGTATAAGGTACAACTTTCATTTGTACCTTTTCCAGTGCATTTTGAGGACACTAGCTCTTATAAAACTTGACCCATTTAATAATTCACCAATTGCAGGCTTGCACCCATGCATTTCAAATCTCTCCAAAACCTTTTCAATTTAGGCTCTTTGAGATAAACTATTTTATTGATTCTATCTCAATGAATTTCTATTGCTATGACAAAAACGGCTTTATCTATATTTTTCATCTCAAAGTTTTATAAGAAAAAATTCTAGAATACTCGGAGCACCCCCAGATTATTGCTAGAAAGTAGTATATCATAAACATATAAAATTAAGAAATAAATTTTTACTCCTATTGAATTTAAGATATATACAGTGGAAAACAACGTTTTCCTCAAGCCCAAAGGAAGTAGCAACATTGTCAAACTTAATGTACCATTAATGGGAGGCTTGTTTTAATTCGTGTATTGATCTCTATAACTTGCAAACCAATTGACTCTTAGTAATAAACCCAGGTTGACACATGTATACCTCTTCATTAAGATGTCCATTCAAGAATGTCCTTTTTACATTCATTTGATGTAGCTCTCAATTAAAATGAGTTACTAATGTCATTACTACCTTGAAGGAGCCATCATAGAAATTGGAGAGAAAGTCTCATGGTAATCAATCCATTCAATTGGAGTGTAGCCTTTGATAACAAGTCTAGCCCTTGTCCCGACCATATTTAAGAGCATTGATGGTACCTACTCTATCCCAACAGTAGGTAATATCAATACCTTGAGTTCTGACCTTTATAAATTTCCTAAGTTTGAGCTTTTTGATCATCATACGACTCATTCTTACTTGTCGTATGATGTGGGTACAGTTTAGGGGTCTTGGTCATATGTTACTCAGTGTGGTCTTGGTTGTTTTCTGTCCAAGGTTGGATAAGAATCCATATGAGTAGTATGTACATGATACGAGAAGTATAGTGCCAAAATATATGTTGTTCATTATCTAGCCTTGGCATTCTACTTAGGGTACGAATTAAAGGGTACTAGTCGTATGGTAGGGTACGATTTAGTCTAAGGATTCATATGTTGGATAGAATGGGATGTCCAATATTCTGATCAAGGTACGAATGAAAGGTACCACTCATATGATGTGGGTACGAGTGAGTACAACCGTACCCACCTGCGAAAATTTTAATAGTTTAAGTTGGGGATATTCTAGACATTTACCCTCTTAATTTCTCTTGAACCCATGACTTAAAACACTCTTGAAACTTCATTAACCTACTATTCCTAAGTTAAACACTTTCAAAACACTCTAAAATCTCTCTCAAGCTCTTGGTTAAAAAAAGAGGCTAGGGTTTCTTCAAAGTAGTCAAGTAAGGCTCTCAAAGGTGGTTTTACTCCGTCTTCTTTGGTATCTAAGGCATATTACTCCTCCCTCATTGTTAGTTCAACGAAAGAAATGTTTTAATGAATGGTGTTCATGGTATTATTGCAGATTGGTTTTGGGTTTTGAAATACATGTTGGGGGTTTTGGTTGGGTATGGTTTGATAATGCTTTCCCATGTTTTATTCATGCTATATTTATGGGTTTGAACATGTTATTTCATGAGAATGGTTAATTGATACTTGGTTTTGGTTTTTGAAACTATATGCCCTCAACATGTTTGTTAAAATGCCTATGAGAATGATTTTGTCACATAGTTTGATTATTCTTGAAATCTTTGCATTGCATGATAGGATAATGGAACCTTAATTTGTTTGGTTGATTTTAAATTGTTTGAAAAGTCCTTAGTGTCCATGGTTTTGGTTTAACTGGAAATCTTGTGGGGTACATGGGAATCTTCGAAGTTTGTAATTGTATATATGTATCATGGAGGGCGAAGGTACATGGGAATCCCTGGCCCCTATGTTATCTCTAGTTCATGCGACTACACATACTGGGGCCTATTCAAGGGGTAACCCTGGACCTATATAGCCCATGAGTGGTTTTAGGATAGTCAAGCTGCACAACATAGGTTAATGATTTAAACGCATGCTAAACTCGATTCCCCTTTTTGACATGAAATATATATATATATATACACACACACTTGGTTATTTACCAGGTTTTTAATCTTGGCATTAGTTTAGCCTTATTCTTGAGTACATGCTAGCGTCACCCCTAAACCATCTTTGGGCACTGTATTCCCACGAGATGCAGGAATCGGCCATATTATTCCTCCTACTTAATGACTTGGATTCGGGGACAAAATCTATGTCATACTGAAGTAGTGAGCTTTTATAATATGAAAGACTCCATTTCATGCTATGGATAACTTTTCGTACTTTTGTTTATTTCTTGGACTTTGGTTTTGGCTATGGTCGGGGGCATGTCCCGATCGGATGTTCATTATTTTTGGTTAGAGGCTTTGTATGACTATTATGGCATAGGCAGTGTTGGTATTAGTGTCAGCCTTAGCATTGGTATTGGTATTGGTATTGGTATTGGGGCTGACACCGATTGTATATTTAATTTGATTGGTAGTTGGTCATGGTTATGGATTTTATTATTGTCTTTGAGTATTTATTGTTCTATCTTGATATATGTTCAGAATTTATCCGACATAGGTTGCAAGTCAGTTATGGTTGGGTATTGGGTGTGGTCTACTATCCCGATTGGACTTGAGGCACCTGACACAACTAGGCCTCGATTTGGGTCATGTCTAATTGGTATTAGAGCCCTAGGTTCATGGTCACTTTGGCGTCCACAAAGCTGTGTCGAGTAGAGTCTCTTTTAAGGATATGTAGCACGCCACATTCATACGCCGCATTCATAAGGGAGAGGCTACAAGGCATTTAGGAATGTTTCTTTTTCTTGTATTTTTTTCTCAAGCTATAGAGTATGAGTCCTGAATTCTTTCCTAATTCCTATTTGTTCACTTTTCATAATATGCCTTTTTGATGATTTAAAGCTCACGAAAAATCTTTTGTTCCAATTGAGGACAATGCTAATAGGACCTCTTCTACTTAAAAGGTCCAGACCTCATCTAGGGGTCTAGTTCCTGTTTGTCCTCCTAGAGTTCCACCGTTTTCCCCTTGTCCTTCCGAGCTCCTCAGGCTGATGTGATGAATGCTAATTTTTGTCAGTCTATCCACATGTTGTCATAGTTGGTATCTTCTCAGGCTGGGCGTGGTGCTTCTGTTACTCCATCTTCTAAGGCCACAAGGGTTGGCCAGTTCATGAGGTTGAGCCTTCCGACCTTTACTTGTGTTAATGTGGAAGAGGATACTCAAGCTTTTTTGGATGAAATGGAAAAGATGTTTTGTGTTATGCATGCCACAAATGTGGAGGGTGTGGGATTTATCACCTACCAGCTAAAGTATGTGGTGTTCCAGTGGTATGAGGAATGGGACTAGACAAAGGCTGACGTGTTGAGTCATATTAGTGGAAGGATTTATCTAATGCTTTCCTAGATCGCTTCTTTCCTCAGTATTTGAGGGAAGCAAAGGAAGAAGAGTTTATTAATCTGAAGCAATGTAAGAGGTCTGTCAAGGAGTATGCCTTGAAGTTTCACCAGTTGTCTTGGTATGCTCCGAAGAGGGTTTCTAGCATGAGGGCTTGAAAGAAAAAGTTCATTTTTGGGTTGACCAGAGAGTTGATATTGGAGAGTAAGGCTTCCATGTTGATAAAAGACATGGATATCTCTAGGTTGGTTGTATACACACAACAAGTAAAGAAAGAGAAGAAGAAGTAAGCTGAAATAGGGGAGAGGCAGGGCAAGAATTTTAGGTTCTCTAAGTAGGGTAGTGGACAATAACAGAGTGGTAGGGATGGTAAGAAGTGCCCCAAGAAGAAGTGGGGCAATTCTAGGTCTTACTCGATTGCTAGTGCTCTTTACCCAAGGCCGTCGGGTGATAGGAGTTTCCATGGTGGTGACAACTTTAGGGCACAGGGTGCCCAATCTCAGGCTAGTAGGGCCCAGTCAGCTCCATTATATCTCTCTGTAGGTTTTATGTTAGATTGCATCGGGGTTTCTGTGATGAGGAGAGGGACATATGCTTCAATTATGGTCAGCTAGGGCATATGCTTAGAAACTGTCCTATTGGTAAGGTTTCTTCGGGGGTGAACAAGGTTCCAGTTTCTTCATCATCAGCTACAGCATCAAAGGGTGCACCATCTAGTTCTGATATTGGTCGAAATCGTCTTTATGCTCTTACTACCCAACAGGAGTTTGAGGCATCGCCTGATGTCGTGATTGGTACGTTGAAACTCTTTTCTCTATATGTGTATGTTTACTTGATTTAGGGTCCTCTCCTTTTTATGTGGCCGCATTTGTGCCCGTGCATTTTGTTTTGATTCGTAGTGGTTTTGGACCTTTTTTTCTATTTCTACCCTGGTAGGTAACTCTATGATTTCTAGAAGAGTCTATAGACTGTGTGTGGTATATGTTGGTAGTAAAGAAACTTTGGTGGATCTGTTTTGAATTAGATAGGTAGATTTTAATGTCATATTGGGGGATGGATTGGTTGCACTCATGTAATGACCCGATTTTCTAGAATCGAAATGTAATACAGTGATCATGATTCTGAAGGACCATAACCTAACCCTCCACTGATATCTGTACCTAAACACTACATAATATAGATAATAAATGTGGAAACTGGCCATAAGGTTCAAAACATCAAAAAAATACTCAAAATTGAAAACTGAATACTGATACATCTGTCCGAAAAGCCTCTAAACTATCTGAACTGTGGAGTTGATGGGACATGTCCCTAACTATCTCCGTCTACTGAAAATAAACTAAATCTGATGCAATAATAAACTAAGGATCATCCTTGAATGAAGAGGACTTACTACTACGCGTACTGCTGCTGACTGGGACTGAGTTGCTAGGGGTACTCTGGATCTCGAGCCTCTGAACCTATGGTGTGAAATAAAACACTATAGCATAAATGCGTCAGTACAGGAATATACTGACTATGAAGATGAGGTAAGGGTAAATGCAAGGGCTTATGCATGAATAATTACTTATCTGAATAATCATGAGAATACTGAATGAGGACATATGCATGAATTCACAAACCATAACTGAAAACATTACAACTCGAAATACTGAAATTTGGATACTGCTTTACTAGTATCAGAACTCACTACTAATAATGAGATACTGAACAACTGAATCTCCTGGTATCAATAACTGAGTACTGAAGTTGAGATTAGTCTTATCTAGCGAGTGATCTCAAAAACTGATGATACTGAAGCTAATTAACTGAATCTACTCATATCAATGACTGAATTCTGAACTTTCTACCCTCGACTAACTGAATCGGAGATCAAACCTCTTTAAAATATGATCTCGAAATCTACTATCAATGATAAGAAAAGATTATGTCTGAGATCAAACTATCTAGCAGAAGATCTCTAAATCTGATAATGAGAATACCCAACTAAATTTGAGACTGAGATCAAGCCTATCTAACGGGTGATCTCTAGATCTAATAATGAGATTACTCAACTGAATCTGAGACTGATATCAAGCCTATCTAACGGAAGATCTCTGGATCTGATAATGAGATTACTCAACTGAATCTAAGACTGAGATCAAGCCTATCTAATGGGTGACATCTGGATCTAATAATGAGATTACTTAATAACTTTATGTGGGACCATGCCTATCTAGTAGGTGGTCCATGGGTCAATGGAACTATCTGAGTTCCTTATTAAGATAGATGACTGTATCTGATAGTCCCGATTTCTGAGTTCTACTTTAAAGATTAATACTGAAACTGCAATTGTGGGAGTGCTCACTTAACCGACATGCCCCAAATCTAAACTGGTGGGGTTCAACCTATAACCCCAGCTTGAAGGGTGTCAATACTGTGCCACGGGTAAAGACCTCAACTCTGGTCAAGCCTCTCTAACGGGTGACCCTCACAGGAAGTTAAGCCTAAGGTAGTATAATAGTCAAGCCTTTTTCTAATGGGTGACTCCTACATCCTGCGCTGGCTATGCAGTTCTGGAGTTCAGGGATTGCTCCTAACGACTCTGCCTCTCTAACGGGGAGCCGCTATCCCTGCACTCACTTAGTGCTAGCTCCTACTCCCAACTAAAAGACTCTGAATCGATTCTCAACTGAACTTAAACTGAGTCGAATCTGATACTGATCATGTTTCTTGACTGATCTGACTGAGTTATGCTGAATTCACTTGGTTTCGTATCTGGCGAAATACTACTGAATCTCGTTATCTGACTAAATAATACTGAGCTCGGGATAGATTACTCGAATACTACTGAGGACTGAACTAAACACTTGATTACTACTACATCTGAGTTGAGTACTGAATTGAGGCTAGAATACTAGCGACACTGAGATTATTGAGATATCTGGGATTTCTCAGGTTCTACAACTGTCTGAGAGTTCTGAGTTTGTAACTCACTGAGTTCTAAGAATCGTGCTTGACTGAGATTATCGTGAAAACTGACATGGGCTCTATACAACAGCTAAATTGTCAAGTATAAATACCCCCAGGACTCGATAACATAAAAGTAAAACATAACCATTCATGACCATGGACATTCATTCACCATCACAATCATTAAAGCATTTCTTCAAACACTTATGAATCATAAACATGAGATAATATAGGGAGACATGCTATTGGCTCATACTCCATTCAACAAGGTCTTGCATCAAATACTTAGCATGTATAAAGAGCACATAATTGGGGAATTTACTAAGGCTTTTTAATAAACATGCTATTGGCTCATACTCCATTCAACAAGGTCTTGCATCAAATACTTAGCATGTATAAAGAGCACATAATTGGGGAATTTTATGCTATCATGCCACAATTCCCTCACTAAGGCTTTTCAACAAACACTTGGCATGCATAGTCTTGCACACAATTGGGGATTTCTATTCAACATACTATAATGGCTCTAATTTCTTCACATAAGCATTTTATCAAACATATGGGGAGCATGCTTTGCTTATTCAACAACTTCTATACCTAATTGACATGAACACATCACTTAACTAGCAACTTGAAGAGGGCTTATCATGAACACCACATGAATATCACATACTAGGGTCAAAGCTTGAAAATCTTGTAAACAAAATGAATCACAACTTAATAATAACATGACTATCAATTTTAATCCACATGAATCATGAAAACTCATAAACATAACATCTTTGAAATTTAGAAAAGGATGCTTGAGCTTCTTAGATGAAAGGGACCCAAGAATCAACATCTGCATACCTTAGGAAACTCTTTGTTGAAGGCTCTTGGAGAGATTCATGATTTCTTGAATTTTTTTGATTTTTCTTGAAGAATAAAGAAAGGTTTTGAATTTGTAGAAACCCTAGTTTTTGATATTGAAGATGAGAAATGAGGTTGTGAGCCTTGATCGGGTATAAATAGGGGCTGAAAAGAGTGGAAAAAGACCAAAAATCCCTTTTAAAATCGAGTTAAAAATACTGAACAGGGGCTGTAACGATCGAAGCGATGGTCCATCACTTAGTCTGACGGTCCTTTGGATCATCCATCGCACCTAGGTTAGAAAAAGAACACATTGTCTTGATGCGATGATCTCAGTGACAGTGCGTCGGATCGTCCATCGCACGTTGTCCAGGATGAGGCCACACTATCTCAGCACGACAGTCCTAGCGATGGTCTGTCGTAAGCTCAATGGTCCATCAACCCGACCGTTGTACCTGGGCGGTTCTGACTGCTTTTAGTAAAATGACCGTAACTTCCTCGTCCGATGTTGGATTTTGAGAAAATTGGTATTGATGGAAAGCTTATTCAATGGTCTACATGAAAAAAGTCTATATTAAGGAAATTCTACACGGTTTAAAATATTTCTCACTTGGGAAGACACTTCTCAACCTTTTAGGGCTAGATTTACACTCCACTAAACACGCTTTAAGGATCAGACTTTGACAGAAAAGGTGGTTTAGTTATGTGCTGAATGTTTTAATTGGGCAATTATGGTGGGTTGTGATAGCTAACCGAAAAGGTGTGAGTCTGATGGACGGACACTAGAAACTCATATTTGCTAACTTGAGTATTGGTCTTGGTGACTATATACTTCTGGGGTACACGGGAATCCTTGAAGTTTATACTTGTATATATGTATCATGGAGGGCGAAGGGTACATGGGAATCCCCGGTCCTTATAATATCTCCGGTTCATGCAGCTATACGCACTGGGGACCATTGAGGGGGTAACACTGGACCCATATAGACCGTGAATGGTTTTAGGACGGCCAAGCTACACAACCTAGGTTAATGATTTAAACACATGCTAAACCTAGTTTCCTTTACCGACGTGGAATATATATATATGAATGTGAATGCACTTGGTTATTTACCTAGTTTTAAATGTTGGCATTATTTTATTCTTATTCCTGAGTACATGCTAGCATTCACCCGCTAACCGATCTTCGGGCATTGTATCCCCATGCGATGCAGGAATCTGCCATATTACTCATTCTTCTAAGTGACTTGGATTTAAGGACAACATCTGTGTCAGAATAAAGTGTTAAGCTTCCATACTCCGAAAAACTCCATTTCATGCTATGGATAACCTTTCATAGTTCTGTTTATTTCGTGGACTTTGGTTTTGGCTATGGTCGGGGGCATATCCCTATCAGATGTTTTTTATTTTTGGTTAGAGGCTTTGTATGACTGCTATGGGCTGGCGGGTGTCGGTATTGGTGTCATCCGTGGCATTGATATTGGTTTGGGGATGACACCGGTTAGATATTTGATTGGATTGTTGGTTGGTCATGGTTATGGATTCTATTTTTGTCTTTGAGTATTTATTGCTCTATCTTGTTTTATGTTCAGAATTCATCTGACATATGTTGCAGGGCTATTATAGTTGGATATTGGGGGTAGTCTCCAGTCTCGGTTGGACTTGAGGCACCCGACATGACTAGTCCCCAGTTTGGGTTGTGTCAGTAAGATAAATCGTAATCCAGAGTTAAACACAATGGGTTAACTTGGTAGAAAATGCCCAACATATGCGAACATCAACAACACAACTTATAAATGACAAGGTATTTAAAATAGATAAAGATAGTCAACATAGATACCATCCCACGACTTGGTAAAGCCAGTAAAAGAGAAATTAGTAATAATAGTACAACCCAAGTATCTAGAGTCGTCAATAACATCTGTCTCGAAACAAAAGATTGAACATAAAAAGATATAAGGAAATATGTGACTCCGACTATAAGAGCTCACCTTATCTCCGGATATCAACACAACACAAATATCGATCAATGATGGAAACTAGTACTCGAATCTGCGCCAAAAAGGTATAGAAGTGTAGCATAAGTACTTAAATCACGGGTACGCAGTAGGCATCATTTGTTGACTGACCTAAATCATAATATAAATATGAGAAAATGTATGATAACATAACTAATTCAAGGTATATACACCTGAAGTAACTCCAACATCGATGAGCATAAATAAGTAAATAAACCAAAATAATAGCATAATATAACATAAAGCATCAACACAAGCAATCATAACTACAAAATTGTCTCCCATATGCCAATTAGTGTGGATTAGTAAATAACCCATCGTAAGCCCCCATAAGACTGGAAGGTATAAACAAGATAGAGTAACCTACCAGCATCTTTTATCAACTCTCAAAATACAGTTGGAATTCCTCCAGGTCATGTCACACTACAACCATTGAATGCCCATAGTCATTATTTTCCAACTAATGAACACTTATCAACTAACCATCATATAACAACTAATCCTCATATATCAATAAATCATCCTTTATCAACTAAACATCACTTATTAACTAATCTTCATATAGAGGCTAATATTCACTTGTCAATTATTCATTATTTACCAATTGACTAAAATTTATCAACTAGTCATTATTTCCCTAGAATCCATTTATATCTTACCACATTATCACTATTTCCATATTTTTTACTTAGTTAAATTGTCAATCTCACCCCCCAATGTCATCATATCATAATAAGTAAATCATCAGAGTATAATATGTATATCTAAACTTGAACCAATATGGCTATTCAACAATATTCTCATAAACATCATCATAATCATCTTCCGGTCTTGCCGGGCATGTATATATCATCATAACCATCCTCCGGCCTTGTCGGGCATATAGATATCATCATAATCATCCTCCGATCTTGCTGGTCATTTATATATATCATCATAATCATCCTCCGGCGTTGACAGGTATATATATCATCATAATCATCCTCCGGACTTGCTGGACTTATGTATAATCAATATCATCATCAGTGTGTTTAATTTCTTAAAATGAGTTTGGGTGCCTCGGGACACAAACCTATGGTCCACTTAGACTATAATCGATATTTTGGAGTTGCTGGAACAATTAGAATTTTTATTCGAGGTTGTTTGACTAAAGTTTTAGCCTAGTGACCAAATAACCAGCAAAGACTTTAAAATAGAGAATTGTCTTAAAAAACCAAACAAACTGCCCGATAATCGAACTGTCAGTTCCAGCAAGTCATAAATGACTTATGGCAGCTATAGAGAAGTTCTAACAGTGAAAATAAGTAGAAATTAGGAAAATGACCTAAAGTGTCATTACAATATCCACTATTAAAGGAATTTTCATCCACAAAAATTAAAGATTAAGATGTACTTGAAGTCTCGAACTGGTAAGGATACTGGGTCCGTATCTTGCTCTAGATCTCCCAAGTGACCTCTTCCACTAGGTGGTGCCTCCACTTAACCTTAAATATAGAAATCTCCCTAGTGCGCAACTGCCTAACCTCACCTGCCAAATTGAACATAGGCTCCTCCATGAAGGTCAATTGTTCATCTAGATAGACTGAGTCTCAGCTAAGTGTATGAGATGGATCAGGAATGTCTCTCCGCAACATGAAAACATGGAAAACTGGATAGACAAAAACAAAATTTAGAGGTAAAGCTAACTCATAAGCCACCTCACCAACTGTGTAAGAAATCTCGAAAGGTCCAATATACCTAGGGCTGAGCTTGCCCTTCCTCCCAAACCTCATCACACCCTTCGTAGGCGATACTCAGAGGAATACTCAATCACCAACTCCAAATCTTAAACCACAGAGTCTACAGTCTACATAGGCCTTTTGTATACTCTAAACTGCTCCCAACCAGTCCTGAATCACCCTGAATCTATCCAATAAATACTGAAGCAAATCACTACCACGGGGTCAAACCTCAGAAGTCTCAAACCACCCAATTGGAGAATGATATCTCCTACCATACAAAACCTCAATTGGCGCCATATCAATACTCGAATGATAACTTTTATTGTATTCAAACTCTGCCAAAGCCAAGTGCTCCTCCTACTGGCCCCCAAAGTCCATAACACAAGCTCGAAGCATATCCTTGAGTACTTGAATTATCACCACCCAAACCTGGGCCTGGATGTGATGGCTATCTCAAGTCCACCGGGAATAGAAGACCACCCCTATGCACCTAACCAAACAACACAATATCCCCAATGCCGAAAGAATTTTAAATATATAACAAAATAAGACAAGATAAGATTTAAAGAATAAAGAGTATATCTATAACTGATAACCATCGACCGACCAAAATAAATGACCAACATCACCCAAGTCCACAGTAATCCAGCAAAGCCTTCTAACACAAGAACTAAAAACTAATTTTGGTCGGGATATGTCACTGACTCTGACAAATGACAATGAAAATAATAATGTTAATGATAATGAAAACTCTTAATTCTAATCTATGGTATTAACGGATAAAATGTCCAAGTCTTTTGGAGAATGAAAGCTTACCACTTCACCATAACAAACCAACAAACCAAGCCTATCTACTTAACTCTGCACAGGAGAAATAGAGGTATCCCTGGTACCTATATCGTGTGGGGATACAATGTCTAAAAAGGTTTAGTGGGGTGAACACTAGCTTGTAACTCAAGAATAAGTATAACATAATATCGTGATCAATAATTCAAAATCATTCAAAAATCAATGCACATAATCAAATCCATATATATATATATATATATATATATATCATATGTCGAGATACGGAAACAAGGCTTAATATGCATTTTAAAACTTTAGCCAGGATTGTATAGCTCAACCATCATTATATAAGAAGGCACTTATAGGCTATATGGGCCCAACTTTCCTCCAGCTGATAGGGCCCTAGTATATGTGGCCGCATGAACCAGAGGGTATATATATGTGCTATGGGTAACTCGAAGCTCCGAGCATATCAAGGTAACACAAACTCCCAATAATACAATATAATATGGGGGACTCGAACCTCCCATTCACATGATAATAATAAGTGGGACTCAACCACCAAATCATATAGACCCCCGCGTCAGCAATTACGATTTTTAGGATTGGTCCCTCGAGACCTCAACTTTCATGACTCAACTACACAACCCTCATTAAAATATTTATCACGCATTCCCATTCATTAAACCACATTATACAATAAGACATACATTGTTAGTATCATCATACCAACTACACTTGTAAGGTAATATCAATATGCCACACCAATTACAATCACTTGGGGGAAATCACAATCCCCTTTGGTTCAATTATACATTAGACTAGGGAATAACACAACCTTATAAGGTTCAATTAAAAATCATTATGCTTCATTAACCTTTCACATTATGCAATAGTTCAAGAGTAGTTCAATGCGCGTATTTTTCATATTCAAAACCAATTCCATAATCGAGGGGTTGAGGTCAGGTCATAACCACTTTAAAAGTCACAAGTTTGGGGAAATCACAGTCCCTTAATTTATTCACTATTCTTATACATCAATTTGATTTTAAAACCACCATTAAAACATTAATCATACAGGGACAAATATGAAATATCACATAAACATCTGTTATAAACCCTTAACCCATGTTTTCAAAACCAACATCAATGTTGTATGAACAATACTTTAAAAGATATACTTTTAACAAATTAGAAATTAGGGAAGACTAACATGCCTGAAATACCAAGTTTCTCAGGAATAATTCAACCCTTGATCCCTTGGATGACCTACTTCTTGGAAACCCTAAGTATGGCTGCTTAAGAGACTTGAGAGACCTTTGGAAGTGTTTGAGTATGTTATGAATTAGAAATAAACCCTCTTAATTTCCTTATGAATGTGGGGTTTTAATTAGGTAAGGATGAAATTAACCAAAGTGCCCTTAATTTAAAACTAAAATTTAGTCGTCAGTGACTACGGGTTGTTATACGACTCGTAGGGAATCATTATGACTCTTCACCATGAGTCGTAGCCAAGACAGTCTCTAGGGAAATCACAATCTGTTGACCCTATGGTTCAACTACTATGACTCGTAATGGGACCTTACGACTTGTAGGGTCCAATCGTAGTCTACACAGAACCCTTTTGGGTTAAACACTCAACATCTTATGATTTAAACCCAATGAGTCATAACGGGTCTTTATGCTCTTTGTGAGTCACTCATACTCAGAGTAGAACTTAGTCACACACTTATTGATTTGGTTATGATGTCCCTAGGACTCATCAAGACTTCCTATAACTCGTAGGGGAAGTCGTAGTTAAGACAGTAAGGATAAAATTTTAAAAATTTTCAAAGATAAAAAACTTGGGGCGTTACATACCCCCCTTAGGATTATTCATCCTTGAATGACAGAAAAAGGCATTTATTAGCACGATTTGACTCCAAATATTATCACACTTACTTTTAACAAAGATAGAAAACAAAAATGCTAAGGAATACATACTCAAGCATGATTTTTTGAAATGGAGAACAAGAATGGGTACTTGGACTTCATGTCCTCCTCGGTTTCCCAAGTAGCTTCTTCAACCTTTTGGTTCTTCCAAAGAACCTTTAGCGAATCCACATCCATGGTCCATAATCGACAGACTTACCAATCCAAAATCTCGATTGAGGCTTCCTCATAGGAAAAGGAATCTAAAATACCCAACTCCTCAAAGGGAATAACTATCGAAGGATTTCCCACACACTTTCTCAGCATTAAAACATGAAACATGAATGAATGGAGCTCAAACTAGAAGGCAACCCTAATTCATATAAAACAGTACCAACCCTATTCAAAACTAAGTACGGACCAATATAACAGGGACTGAGTTTCCCTTTCTTACCAAACTGCATCACTTCCTTCATAAGAGACACCTTTAACAACACCCAATCACTAACACTAAACTCCAACTCCTTTTGCCTCATATCCGTATATGACTTTTGGCAACTTTAGGTGTCCTTAAGTCTATCCTGAATTACCTTCACATTCTCCATGGCTTAGTGAACCAAATCAAGCCCAAATAACTTATTTTCACCGACCTCCAACCATCCAATAGGATACCTATACCTTCTACCATATAAGGACTCAAACGGGGCCATACCAATGCTAGAGTGATAAATTTTATTATAGGTAAATTCTATGTGAGGCAAGTGGTCAACCCAACTACCACCAAAATTAAATACACAAACCCAAAGCATATCTTCCAAGGCATGAATTATTCTTTCCACTTGCCCATCTATTTGCAGGTGGAAAGTGGTACTAAGGGTTACCTTAGTCTCCAAACCTAGATAGAACGACCT
The DNA here is from genome assembly GCF_002878395.1 of Capsicum annuum. Lineage (NCBI taxonomy): Eukaryota > Viridiplantae > Streptophyta > Magnoliopsida > Solanales > Solanaceae > Capsicum > Capsicum annuum. Next base: position 106,360,486 of record NC_061115.1, on the reverse strand, counting down.
CCAAAAGTGAGATAAGAACTGAGTACCCCTATCAGATAATATGGAAACTAGAGTACCATGTAACTTCACAATCTCCTCAATGAACTACTTGACATAATCCTCTAAAGAAAAATTAGTCCTCACTAGCACGACGTGATCAGACTTAGTCATCCGACCCATAATGACCCAAATTGAGTCAAATTACTGAAGAGACTATGGAAGACAGGTAAAAAAATCCATATTAATTATCTACCATTGACACATCGATAGTTCAATCTCTTGAGTCAACTCACCGGGCCTTAAGTACTCCATCTTCACTTGCCGACACACCAAGCACTTAGCCACAAAATTGGCCACATCCCTTTTCATGTTATTCCACCAATTAATTTCCTTAAGGTCTTGATATATTTTTGTCAAACTAGGATGAATAATATAGCTGTCATACCATTTTTTTTAACCAAAAAAGATAAATTTTAAATTTGAAAGGGTTTTTATTATTAAGTGACAAAAGATGAAATTTTTTTAAAAAGGATTGTTTATAGTCAAAACTCAGATTTGCCACTTGGCATAAATTGGGTGTGCCAAGTCATCTTTGAAAATTCTTTTTCAAAATGATTTTGACTTTTTTAAAATGATCCGCAACTAGAGATTTTGGCGAAGGAATTTTGTTAATCGAGGGGAAGGTATTAGGCACCCCTCGATCTCATGGTTTAACCACGGCCACTTTGTGGATCATATCAGCTAGTAAGACACTATAAAGTGTATAAACCACACAAAACACACAACACAAGCAAATAAATAAATCAAACAAGGTTCAAAACCAAAATAATGTCCAGTCTAAATTATACTGTCCAAAAATAAAAAACACAAAAATGTAAAACCTACTCTATTCTAAACTAATCCTAAACTAAACTCCCCCTGATGTTCCGGGCCTTGATCGTGCGCCATATTTAAGTACAACTTTCTCGGGGTATTCCCCAAACAAAAAAACACAGATACCTCGGGGCATTCCCCGACCAAATAGTACATTTCTTTCAATGCGATAAAATAAAATCATTCAAACCATTTAAGCATTCAACAATCATAATTCCTAAGGCTTGCCTACCCAAACCTATACTTTACCCATCAATCCTAGGCCTAAGAAATGATACTATCGGATTTGTCCAAATTAACATCTATTTCCAATAAAAAAACAATCAATGGGTTAAACTAACCAACATTCAACTTTATCAATTTTTGATTCCCACCCCATTTCATGTTTAATATAATCTCAAACTAATATTGTCATCACATTTACCATCGAGATCAATTATTCAAAAGAAAACAAAATTAAACATCACCCAAATTATCCAAACAAATAGAATAAAGATATCGAATCATATCCATAATCACACTGAAATTAAAACAAGGGAAGAAAAGAGAGAATTAGACCTCAAATGAGCTTTTGTATGCCAAATTATGCAATTAGAGAATGGAACCAGATTCGAAAATCTAACATAAAACCTTAAATGATTAACCAAGCTTTGGTATCAAGAAATTTCAACCCAAACTGATTTGAAGAAAAATATAAAGCAATTCGAGATAGAAATTACGATAACCGAGAAGCCTGAGATTTTGATCATATTATGCTAGTCTCCGTCTAGTGGAACATGGAATAAAGGTCAGGAGTGGTAGATTTTGGCGAGGGAGAAATTGATTTCGATGAGGGAAAACTGGTTCTGATGGGAATAACTGATTTCGGCAAGAAATTGGCCAAAAAAGCTGGAGAAACCCTATTTTGTCACTCTCTCCATTCACCCGTTTCTTTCTTTTTGATCTCTTTTCCTCTTGCATCTTTTTCTCTGATAACCCTTTCGATCTCCCTCCACCCTTCTTACTGTATGTGTATTGTGAGGAATTTTGTAGTGGGTGAGTATGTGTATGTTTATGTAAGAGTGAGTGTGTGAGATAGGTGTGCGTTGTGTATTATCATGAGGATTGTTATATCAGTGATATTGTTGTCATCTCTTTCTTAATTATATGGCAGTGTATGTATATATGTAAAATAGAGTGTGTGTGCATATCTATGAGGATCCCTTCTTTATTTCCTCTGTGTGTGTATCTCTATATTGTGCGTATGGTATATGTCTATGTGATGACCATGGAAAAATATGACTTAAGGATGTGAGTAGGGTAGGGGGTGTGAGGTAGTGGTTAGGATGAGATAAAATTTTTTGAGAGTTGGTTATTATTTTTTATAATTTTGTGGAAAAATTATCAACTAAAAGGGGGTGTATGGTGAGTTAAATGAGTAAAAATATTTTTGGGAAGGGACAAAATTATGTGTCTACATCATGCCCCCTTTGGATGTTAGCACAAAGTGTTTTCATACAAAGAAGTAGAGAACGAGATAAAATTTTGTCCCAATCATTATTCAAAAAGAATGAAATTGAAGGAACGAGGGCAATCGAGTCTTGATTTTGGACATCATACCATTCCAAGTTATGTGAGGATCAAGTCACATGTGGTTCAAGGATTGAGAAATGAGAGGGGATATATCAGTTGGAGATTCGAGTGAGGTTTTGTTGAGGTTCTGGTCCGCAGCTCTGTCATTACATCAAAAATAAAAATTGCAAGTTAAAAGATAATAGAAATTACAAAGGTCCTATCTATGCAGCTTCTATGGACTCTTGACTTGAGTTTCTGATACTTTCCTAATTGACAAAAGATTTGATCTTCTTTGGGGTTGAACTTGAGAATAGATTCTTTCTCCATAGAAAATTAGATGTCGGAGATGAACTCACAAATCGACCATGTTCTGTCGGTGGTACTTCTAAACCTTGATCCTCTATTTTAAAATCTTCACCCTATACTTTAGAAGGGCTCCTGAATTATAATTTATTCACCTTGTTTCTTGACTTTCAATTCATCACCCTGTTCTCCAGGTGGGTTCCTGACTTGCTATTTTTTGATCTTCTGATTTTCAGTTTCAATTCCCTATTCTTTGGGCGAGCCCCTGACTTGTATTTTCCTCACTTTATTGCCTTTCAATTGCTTCACCTTGTTTCTTGACTTTCAATCTCTTAACCTTGTTACTTGACTTTCAATTTCTTCACCCTGATTTTTAAGAGGGCTCCTGACTCCTAATGTCATCACCCTATTTTTTTAGGGGGCTCCTGACTTGCAATTTCATCACCCTATTCTTTAGGTGAGCTCCTAACTTACCATTTTATCACCATGTTCTTCAGGAGGCTTCCTGACTTGCAATTTCATCACCCTGTTATTTAGGCGAGCTCCTGACTTGCCATTTTACCACCCTATTCTTCAAGTGGGCTCCTACTTAAAAATTTATCACCCTGTTCTTCAGGCAGGCTCCTAACATGTAATTTCATCACCATATTTTTTAGACGGGCTCCTGACTTGCAATTTCATTATCTTGTTCTTCAGGCGGTCTCCTAATTGAAATTTCATCACCCTGTTCTTCAGGTGAGCTCCTGACTTGCCATTTCATCACCCTGTTCTTCAGGTGGGCTCCTAACTTGCCATTTCATTACCCTATTCTTCAAAAGGGCTCCTGACTTGCAATTTTATCACCATGTTTTTTAGGCGGGCTCCTAACTTGCTATTTCCCCACTCTGTTCTTCAGGCGGGCTCTTTTCATGAAATTTTCTCACCCTGTTCTTCAGGCGGGCTCCTGACTTATAATTTCATCACCATGTTCTTCAGACGGGCTCCTGACTTGCAATTTCATTATCTTGTTCTTCAGGTGTTCTCCTATTTGAAATTTCATCACTCTGTTCTTCAGGCGAGCTCTTGACTTGCCATTTTATCACCCTGTTTTTCAGGCAGGCTCCTAACTTGCAATTTCATCACCCTGTTCTTCAGGTGAGCTCCTAACTTGCTCCTGACTTGAAATTTTATCACCCTGCTCTTTAGGTGAGCTCCTGACTTGCCATTTCACCACCCTATTCTTCAGACGGGCTCCTTACTTGAAATTTCATCACCCTGTTTTTCAGGCGGGCTCCTGACTTGTAATTTCATCACCATGTTCTTCAGATGGGCTCTTGACTTGGAATTTCATCATCCTGTTCTTTAGGTGGGCTCCTGACTTACCATTTCACCACTCTGTTCTTCAGGCGGGCTCCTTACTTGAAATTTCATCATCCTGTTCTTCAGGCGGGCTCCTGACTTATAACTTCATCACTATGTTCTTCAGACGGGCTCCTGACTTACAATTTCATCATCTTGTTCTTCAGGCATTCTCTTGATTGAAATTTCATCACCCTGTTCTTCAAGCAAGCTCCTAACTTGCCATTTCATTACTTGGTCCTCAGGTGGGCTCCTAACTTGCCATTTCATCACCATGTTCTTCAGGTGGGCTCCTGACTTACAATAGAGCTATCACCCACTTTTTTTAACTCTAAAAAAGATATTGATTTTCAGTTTGAAAAGGGTTTTTATTATTTATTAAGTGACAAAATAAAGATTTATTTCGAAAGGAATTTTTACATTTAAACTCAGAGTCGCCACTTGGCATAATTTGATATGCCAACTCACCTTTGGAAAATCCTTTTCAAAATGATTTGACTCGTTATACTGGTTGTGAACAGAGATTCCAGCTATGAAATTCTATTGACCGAGGGGAAGGTGTTAGGCACCCCTCGATCCCGTGGTTCAACCATGGTCGCTCAGAGTATATTGGCTATTATGATGCTATGAATGTATAAAACCATATAAAACACACAAACAATCAATCAAACTAGCAAAACAAAACAAATCCAAAAATATAATGTCCAGTCCAATTATTACAAACCAAAATAGAAAAATACGAAAATGTAAACCTACTTTATTCTAGACTAATCCTAAACTACGCTCCAATGCTTTATCCGATGTCTCGATCCTTCATCACGAACGTCCTCCGAGTACAAGATACTTCAAGGAATTCCCTAGTGAATAAATACAAATGAACTCGAGGCATTCCCCGACTAAATGAATACATTTTCAATTTTTGCGATAAAGTAGAAAGAATCATTCACACCCACATTCAAACATTTAACAAACTATAATCTCTAAATTTGGCTACCCAACCTAGTATTTGCCTATCCATTTGATGGCCTAATCTTGATACTATCGGGTTTAACATTCATATTTGTTCCAAAATAACCAACAACAACAAAATCAAGATTAATCAATATTCATTTTTATCAATTCCCCACATCCGACCCCAAATTACATTTTAAACACACAACTTCCGCATGAGACAATTATCCATACATTAACACAAAACTTGTATCATAATCAATTGTTCGACATCATACATCCAGAAAACACACAATCATAATCAACAAACACATAATCATAAATCAATTCAATAAATTAAGATGAAATGAAGAGTAAGAGTTATAAGAAATGGACCTTCCGATAATTGGTTTTGATTGATAATAATGAGTTAAAGAAGCCCAAACTCAAAATCCTGAATAGAAAACCTTAGCAGCGAACAAACTCTAAACTCGGTACCAAAAAATTAAAACCCTAAACTGATCGCGATGAATCGGTCGAGACAAATAAAACCCCAAATCCCTGAACCAGTAATGAAAATTGATGAACCCGAAACAAAAAATCACAATAGAACAAACCAACTTATACATGAAACTAATGTAAAATTGATTCAAAATAGGGTTGATTTCAGCGAAGAATCCCCTGCTAGTTCATGTTTTCCGGTGAATCTTAATGTTTTTCGGCCGGGTCTACTTAGAAATCAAAGGAAAACAAAGAAATTTTGAGATTTTTGGGACTGGATCGATCGAACAATAAACCAAAAATCAATTCTGGCAAAAGTTTTATCGGAAAAAGCTCAAAAAAGGATCGAATCTCTCACTATTTCACTATTTCGATTATTTCCTTCCCCTTTTTAGTCCCTTTTTGATATTTTTCTCCCTATTTTTAGCCTTCTTTGGTCTATTATCCCTCTTCCAATCTCTCACTCTCGATCTTTTATTTACTATGTGTGAGTGTGTATCATCTGTGTGGTGAGGTATATGTATCGTGAGATCTTCGAGTGTATATACGTGAATTTGAGAGATATTTGCTGTGTGTTCTCCCTTTTTTTCTATTGATAGAATCCATATATATCTAAGGTGATAGCATAAAAAATGTGTAAAAAGGTAGGTAGGGGGTCATGTGGGTAGGGGGTAGGGTATGGGGTTGAGGTTTTATAATTTGATAGGGAGAGGTTGATTATTTATTATCAAAAGAATATTAAGGATTGGGTTGGTTAGGGGTTTGTTATTTTGTCTTCTAGTGGGGAAATTATCCCATGATAGAGGATACATGGTGGGATAAGGTAAATAGGTGGAGTTGATTTTTGGGAGGGAAAAAATTACGTGTCTACATCATGTCCCTCTTTGTTTGTAAACACAACGTGTTTGTAGACAAAGAAGTAGACAACAAGTCAAAATTTTAACTCGACCATTATTCAAAAGGATGAAAAAGAAGGACAGACAAAACCGAGTCTTTACTTTAGGCAACCTACCCATCTCAAGTTATGTAGGGATCAAGTCCCCTGTGGTTCAAGGATTAAAAAAAGAAGAGCTGTACCGAGTGGAAGAGTCGAGTGATGTTCCATCAAGGTTCTGGTCTGCGGCTCTATCATTATATAAAAAATTAAAATTACAAGTTAAAAGATAACAGAAATTACAAAAGTCCTATCTATGCAGCTTCTCTAGACTCTTGACTTGAGTTTCTGATGCTTTCCAAATAGACAAAAGATCAGATCTTCTTTGGGGTTGGACTTGAGAATAGATTCTTTCTCCATACAAAATTTGATGTTGGAGATGAACTCACAAATCCACCATGTTCTGTCGGTGGTACTTCTGAACCTTGATCCTGAATTTCAAAATCTTTACCCTATTCTTTAGACAGACTTTTGACTTGCTTTTTTTTCTCTTTTGATTTTTAATTTCAACACCCTGTTCTTCGAGCGGGCTCCTGACTTGTATTTTCCTTACTTTATTGACTTTCAATTGCTTCACCTTGTTGCTTGACTTTCAGTCTCTTAACCTTGTTACTTGATTTTCAATTTCTTCACCCTGTTCTTCAGGCGGGCTCCTAACTTGTCTTTCATCACCCTGTTCTTTAGGCGGGCTCCTGACTTGCCATTTTATCACCCTGTTCATGAGGCAGGCTCTTGACTTACAATTTCATTACCCTGTTCTTCAGGAGAGCTCCTGACTTTCCATTTCATCACCCTGCTCTTCAGTCAGGCTCCTGACTTGCAATTTCATCACCCTGTTTTTCAGGTGGGCTCCTGACTTGTAATTTCATCACCCTATTCTTCAGGTGGGCTTCTGTCTTATAATTTCATCACCCTATTCTTCAAGCGGGCTCCTGACTTGCAATTTCATCACCCTATTCTTTAGGTGGGCTGCTGACTTGCCATTTCTACCATATTTTTGAATTTTTATAAAAAACTCCTATTGAAAAAAATCTTTTTTTTTTCGACTTATGAATGCTTGCTAAAGAGAACAAAAGAAAAATATTTTTCATGCTTTCGTTTTTTGTGAAATGAGTGCAAAAGGTAAAAAGCTTTTGGAATTTTTTGGATTGTTTAGAACAAAAGCATAAAAAACTCTAAAAAACTATGAAACTCTTTTTTTGACTCACTTTTTTTTTCTGAACACGCCTTCATTTAATTCTAGAACATGCTTCTCTCAAACCAGTTCATTAAATTACCTTGTTACCCTCAGATATGCAACAATTAGCACGTGGGGATGCTTTAGAGGTGAGTCTCCTACAAAGGACCAAGTGGGTCTTGCTAGGTCTCAATATAATGCAAATAAGCATGACCTAAAGGCTGACTTACGTTGGGGTCCACTAACAAGGCTATTTGGGGGAGTATATGGTCGATAGTGACTACGATTGCTTTCTACCTACTCCATACCAGCCGATAGCTCCCCCTCCTAAAATAAGAGTGACACAACTAGAGGTCGTGTACACAATGTGTACTATGGACTTGTTGCGAAAGAAATGACTCAGATTATACAAATGATGACAGATATAAAGCAGTAACACATAAGAGAAAAACTGTGAACACGTACCACGTAGGCACTCAACAACGATAACACAAATACAAACAATAATACACACAACGTCTATACACCCATAATGTCAAACTAAGCAGATACAACTCTAAAAAATAAGCTCAAATTCAAAAAATCCCTAGCAGAGTCGCCAGAGCTGTCACACCCCCCTTTTAACCAAAAAAGATAAATTTTAAGTTTGAATGAGTTTTTATTATTAAGTGACAAAAGATGAAATTTGTTTAAAAAAGGATTGTTTATATTTAAAACATAGAGTCGCCACATGGAATAAATCGGGTGAGCCAAGTCACCTTTGGAAATCTTTTTTTTAAATGATTTTGAATCTTTTAAACTGATCCACAAATAAAGATTCCGGCTAAGGAATTCTATTGGCCGAGGGGAAGGTGTTAGGCACCCCTTGATCCCGTGGTTCAACCACGGCCGCTTCATGGAGTATATCAGCTAGTACGATAATATAAAGTGTATAAACCATACAAAACACACAGAACAAGAAAACAAACAAATCAAACAACGTTCAAAACCAAAAATGAAAAATACGGAATTGTAAAACCTACTCTATTCTATACTAATGCTAAACTAAACTCCACCCGACGTTCCTGGCCTTGATCGTGCGCCATCTTCGAGTACAACTTTCTCGTGGCATTCCTCGGACAAAACAATACAGATACCTTGGGGCATTCCCCAACCAAACAGTACATTTCTTTCAATGCGATAAAACAAAATCATTCAAACCATTCAAGCATTCAACAATCATAATTCGTAAGGCTTGCCTGCCCAAACCTAAACTTTGCCTACCAATCCTCGGCCTAAGACATGATACTATCAAATTTGTCCAAATTAGCATCCGTTTCCAATCAAACAACAATCAATGGGTTAAACTAACCAACATTCAACTTTATCAATTTTTGATTCCCACCCCATTTCATGTTTAATACAATTTCAAACTCATATTGTGATCATATTTACCATCGAGATCAATTATTCAAAATCAAACAACAACAAACATCACCCAAATCATACAAACAAATAGAATAAAGATATCATATCACATGCATAATTACACTAAAATTAAAATAAAGGGAGAGATGAGAGAATTAGACCTCAAATAAGCTTTTATATGCCAAATTGTGCAATTAGAAAATAGAACTGGATCCAAAATCCTAAAATGAAACCTCAAATGAGCAACCCAACTTTGGTATCAAGGAATTGCAACCCAAACTAATTTGAAAAAAAATATTGAGCAAACCAAGATAGAAATTATGACAACTGAAAAGCCCGTACATGATTTTCGATGAACTTTGTCGGAACAAGAAACTGACATGGGCCACTGCTACTGGATTTTGATTATTTTTTGATGATCTCCAGCTAGTGGGGCATAGATTTGGGGTCAGGGATGGCAGATTCCAGTGAGAGAAGCGATTTCATCAGGAAAAGCTGGTTCCAGCAGGCATAACTGATTTCAGCAAGTAATTTGCCAGAAAATCTGGACCAACCCTATTTTCTCACTCTCTCCGTTTACCCATTTATTTCTCTTTTGATCTCTCTTCCTCTCGCATCTCTTTCTCTGATCACTCTTTCGATCTCTGTCCACCCCTCTTACTGTGTGTGTATTGTGAGAAATTTTATAGTGGGTGAGTATGTGTGTGTTTATGTGGGAGTAAGTATATATGAGATAGGTGTGTGTTGTATATTATAATACGGATCATTGTGTGTGTACCATTGCTGTCATCTCTTCCTCAATTATATGACAGTGTATGTATATATGTAAAATTGAGTATGTGCGCGCATAATTGTGAGGATCCCCCATTTCTTTTCTTTGTGTGTGTATCTCTATATTGTGCGTATGGTGTATGTCTATATGATGACCATGGAAAAATATAAATTTAGGGTCTGAGTTGGGTAGGGGGTATGTGGGGTAAGAGGTGTGAGGTGGTGGTTAGGATGACATAAAATATGTTATGAATTTGTTGAGAGTTGGTTATTATTTTTTGTTATTTTGTGAAAAAATTATCAACTAAAAGGGGGTGTATGGTAAGGTGAGTTAAATGAATAAAAATATTTTCGGGTAGGGATAAAATTACGTGTCTACAATAACGCGACCCATGAGCTTTGGCCAAAATTCTTCTTTGCAAGCTATCTATATTGGGAGCATATAATATACCTTGGTACCTCAAGATACCGTCACCCCCAATCTCAAAAGTCATCACCTTCTGTCTACCTATATCATTCTTAACTTGCATCAAAATAAGATCCAACATCTGATTCTTCTTCACCTCATCACTATGGGATGACTTTGCCACCTCTTAAATGATCACACCACCATCCTTGAAATCTAAGAGCCAGTGAAAACAAGAGGACTTAACCTCATAAATTGGCCAACTATAGTGGCCTCAGAGAAAGGAGCAACAGAAGCAACTTACTCAGTCTGAAAGCCCACCAACTGGGTAAGCAAATAAATCGAATGGCGAAACTCAGCATTATTCACACCAACTTGAGGCGCCTGAGGAGGGACAGGGGGAAATGGTGGAGCTCCATCAAAATAATCAGAAGCAACGACCTTAGACCAGGTCCAAACTCCTGGAGTAGGGGGAGCTCCATCCGCATTTTCCTCAGATGGTATAGAAGAGTTTCCACAAATATCAAATCTTTTGGGAGGCATAATCTGAAAAGAGAACATATGGGGGTTAGATGAGATTCAAAACCTTAGAATCTATAGCTCAAAATACAACAACAAGAAAGGGAAAAATTCCTAAAATGCCTCATAACCTATCCCTTTTAAGTGTGGTACGCTACACACCCATAAAAGAGACTTTACTTGACACTGCTATGTTGGACACCAATGAAACCAAACATAGGCTCTAATACCATCTTTTCTCATGACCTAAACTAGGTCCAGGACGTAACAGGTATCCCAAGTACACTGAGGATCGGAGACCACCCCTATGCACCTAACCAAGCAACACAATATCCCTAATATTGGATGAATTCTGAATATATAACAAGATAGCACAAGATAAAATTTAAAGAATGAAGAGTATGTCTATAACCGATAATTATCTATCTGCCATAACAATTGACTAACATTACCCAAGTTCACTGTAATCCAACAAAGCCTTCTAACAGAAGAACCAAAAAATAGTCTTGTTCGTGACATGTCTCTAACTATGAAAAATAACAATGAAAATAATAATGAAAACTCTTAATTCTAACCTATGGTAATAACAAATTAAATGTCTAAGTTTTTCAGAGAACGAAAACTTACCAGTTCACCATAATTAATTGACAAACCAAGCCAATTCACTTAACTCTGCGCAGAAAAAGTAGAGGTATCTTCGGTACCTACACCACATGGGGATACAATGTCCGGAGATGGTTAGTGGGGTGAACACTAGCATGTAACTCAGGAATAAAGGATAATATAATGTCGTGATCAACAATTCAAAATCATTGAAAAACCAATGCACATGATCAAATGCATATACATATATCATGCCGGGATAGGGAAACAAGGCTTAACATGCATTTTAAAACCTTAGCCAAAATTCTGTAGCTCAACCATCATCATATAAGAAGGCATGTAAGGGCTATATGGGTCCAGCTCTCCCCTAGCTGGTAGGGCACTAGTGTGTATGGACACACGAAACAAAGGGTATATATATGCACTATGGGGGACTTGAACCTCCCAGCATATCAAGGTGAGAAAAACACCCAATTATGTAATATAATATGGGAGAATCGAACCTCCCAATCATATGATAATAATTACAGAGACTCTGATGTGCTATAGAAATATAAAACTTTCAATGCTTAAGCGAGGAAAATATGCAAATTTCTGAGGTTATTATTTTAGATATTATGCATTTTGGGTATGATTGGTAGGAAATCATGTTTTGGAAGCTAAGTTTGAGAAAAAGGTATTTTTGGCTACTTTTTGGAGCAGATATGGATATTCGAGACATTTTCTAGCTTGTTCATGATCAAAGCATGTTAGAGAATTGAAGAAGAGCTGAAAAGATGACTCTCAATACTTACTAAGTCAACCTACGGACCACAAGTAGGCAAAGAAAGTGCCAAAAAACTAAAATCCCGAGAGTTGACTTGAAGGATTTTTTCCATTCGATACTGCGCCCTGTACCTTCGCTCACTTTGCTGACTGCAGGTACTACCTATATCCAGGGTCAAGGTACAAGTGTAGAACACAAGTTCTACCTGCTTCTAGGGTGAGGGAGCAGGTATAAACCACATGTGACCACCAACCTTGTTTTTTCCTATTTCATTCGAGCTTTGATTTTAGGGTTTCCTCTTGTCCAATAAATACCCTTTATATTCTTTAGTAGATATAATGAACTTTTGATATTCACAAGCATATTTTGATTCCAATATTTAACTTTGATCTTAAGATTCTCTTGTATTGACTTCAGTTGATTAATTCAGTTACGGTTGTGGGTTTTTATACTTTTTATCATTGTGATTTCATCTATGCTTTTGTTTATGAATGTTATTAATTTCTTCACGCATAGGAGCGGCTAAAACTCAAAGCTAGGGTTATGAAAACCCTAATAGATAGACCAAGTAGAGGAATTGCTATTATTGTTCTGAACCGATACCCATGCATGTATTACTTTATCTTTAATATAATAGTTTTTTTAATGGGTGGTCAACGTTAGGATCCTGCCTAGATTATTGCTATTTACTCCAAAAGAGGAGTAGTGACTAGAAAAAGATAAAGACAACAGTAATTTGTAGTTTAACGATCGATCCACGCTTCTAGGGTTTATCTTAGTAAGATGGTTAGATTTCATCTAATAACTAGAGACTCAAAAGGTAATTATCACTACAATAAATAAGGTATTTCTCAACAAATTTTTTTGTTTCCATATAGTGAATATTGTTGCCAAAAGTACTTTTGACAACAACAAAAAAGTTGTTACATGTCGTTGCAATAAATGTCGATGGAAAAAGTTTTTGCAACAACAAAATGTATTGCTGCAAAAACTAACTTAACTCAACAAAAAGTATTGTTTCCTTATATTAGTATAGTTGTGGCTTATAAAATTTTTTGCAACAAAATTTAATGTTGCCATAAATTAAATTTTTTACCAACACATATTAGTTGTTGCAAAAACTTGACAAAAAATTAGTTGATAAATTATTACGATGGCTCTTTTGCAACAATATTTTTATATTGAAATAAATTAAATATTTTTTTATATACCTTTAGCAACAATTTGTGAATAGTTGCTACATACTCCATACACATTTATTGTAAAAAAATTACACATATTTAAATTAAAAATTATATAAATTTGTAAAGGTCAAATACATAAAATTGATGTACAAGAGATTTACTACTTCTAAAACAACTAAATACTTTTACATGTCTTTAATTGTAAAAAAAAACTTGCAAAATAATGAAGTAGCACTTGCATTGCAGTTGTGTTGAATTATGCATGTTCATCCTGCAAATAAAAAAATAATAATTAAACTTTGATAAAGTTATAAAATAGACAAATATAAATTTAAAAAACAAAGGGAATCTCATAATAATACACTAAAGTACACCCCAACTCACTTTGATCTCCCACTAGATCTCCTTATTTTATTTGCACTTAATGAAAAAATATAATGATAATATCTTTAGAAAAATAAATCAAGTGTTCACATACTTTCCATTTGTAATGTTGCCAGGATTTTATTGCTTGGGATAAATATCCTTTCAAAGAAGTCAAAACTTATCGCAAATATTACATGGGAACCTCCTACAAAATATATAATGAAACCAAGAAAACAGAAACAAAAGTAATAGGTGGAATTTTTTAGGGCTCCAAAAATAACTGGATATTTGATTTTGCAGGTGCATTGTAAACTGCCCCACACTACTATTGAAATTAGAGGCAATTGAATTACTATATAGACTCTATCTTGCTCGATACTGCAATATTACTTCACTTCATATTAAATATAGTATTTATGCTAAACACAACGACATTTAGGCAATATACTTCGATATCTTATTCTCCAGCCCTACGATGTTTCCTCAAGTGATGTTTTTTTCACTCAAAAGCATCCTATTTGTTTCTTCAATAGTATGCAACATGGTATGATCTTTTAAATATTTTTAGATCTTCTACAAACCTGCAAGTGAAATTCACATGAGTTTGTGTTTGGTAGATTATTGAATAATTTAGACGGAGAACAAACTCCAAACAAAAATTTATAGCTCTACCTATTTATATGCTTCAACTAATTCTTTCAGTATATTTTTCTTCAAATCTTTGAGAATTCAACTTCGAAAGCCACATTTCTAAGATTCACTTTTCTATTAGAGTAGACTGTAAAGAATGGAGTAATAAAATGAGATAATTATTACCTTAATAAATTAAATTTAATCATATTAAACAAACACCTGAAGCTCTACATCTTTTTCATTGCATAAAAATCCAAATTTATTACAATCATAAGATTGTCACTTCTAAACTTTGCTTATCAAAAGTCAAGTTATCTTTTAAGTTGTCTATTTTTTTTTTGCTTCTTATTTTTGCTTTTCATGTAATCTTCCAACAACTGCTCATAAAAAATAATTATCTTGAAGTAAATATGTACCTAAAATACATTTTATTGTGTTTGTCTATTGTAATTTTTAGTAATTTAAAAAATAGCATATCGATTGTGCTATATGTTCTGAAGCTGAAAGGTGTCCTCTACTCAAAATAGTATAATAAATTGGGCTTAATATGATCTGTTTATAAAGATAGTGTATAAGGAAATCGTGTATGCCTTGTGATCTGAAAGAAATCAGTGAGTCTTCCCTAAGAAATGCTGGGATTGGAGCATTTTAGCAAAAGGGACAGCCTACAAATCTAATGTTACAGCTAATCCTAGAGCTAGTCTTGTCCTGCAAAATCTTATGTACTAGCTGATAGAGTTTGTGATTGTTTTCTTTACATATCTAGTAGTGGTTTCTTAGATATGACTATGTAATATTTGGACTAAGGTAATTAATGAAATGAATTAGTTACAAAAAAATGTAATAACACAAAATCACAGCTTTTGAACTCACATAGCAACCTTCAAATCACACTAATTAAAAAGTTATCTCAAAATAAAGTTGACAACATACTTCACACCTACATTATAGCCATGAAACACCATTTACAATATATGTTAATAAAAGGTGAGGATTATGTGAGAGTTTAGTAGTAAAAGTTTGAAAATTAATCTAGAAATTGACTACACATTTTTTGTAATGATCACCAGAGAAACTTACAGTAAACTTACAACTTGGAATACCCTAAGAATATTCATATTTCAAGAGTTTTGACTATTATAAAACTATAAATTCCTGTCTTCCTTTTGATTTTATATAAGTTTTTACTTAAGACAAACTATAAGGATATTGACACATTCTTCAAATACCGATTATGCTTTGAGTAGCTATCGATATCAGTCTCAATTAACTCTTATAATCAATGCATTAGTTTATCCCATAATACTGCAAGAGGTCATGTTTTATCAGTGTAACTTTTGTTTTCTTACAAAAGCATCATTAGCCTAACAATAGACTTTAGGTAAACTTTAGAATTTATAGTCAACTAGTTTATGAGATTACAACTTTTTTACCCCTCCGTAAGAGCTTCCACCTTTCCACTCCCTTGGTGACTCAACCTTACAACTTCAACGTTGGAAGTGGGGGGTGCTTACTATTCAAGAAACCCCTTTTTATTGTGGTATGATAATTTAAAAGTACATTTGAAGGGAATACAAATTTGAAATAATGCATTTGCTGGAGAATTTCTGATGTTCTTGGTTAAGTTCTTGACAAGTTCATTGCCTTTAGAAATGACATCACTAGTGAAATTCCTATTGAGATCAGTAAGTTAAATAGCTTGACATGCTTAAGAATTAAAAACATTGAATAGATTAGTTCAGTTCCTTATGAATTCAAAAACACGAGCAAATTGATAATCAACTGATCGTGCTAGTTATGAATAACCTGTATTTTTTTTTTATATATATGTATTTTAAGTACTGATTTATTTTTATTTTATCCTTTTGGTGTTACTTATCCACCTCCATCACTAGCTTTAAGATCTAATTCAATTAAACAAAACACCACTGCCATAACTCACTATAAAACTATCGCTTCACAATCAAAACACCTAAAAAAGCATGTTATTTTGAATAGAAAATGACAATTACTTTTATAGTTAAAGAAAACTGTTAATGATATTACTAACAAAGAAAAGAAAAAAAGACAAATAGAGATTAAAAAGAATGGCTTACTAAAGGAGAATAACAACATAGTTGTTGTATAAAATTGCAGGAAATGTAAATCAACCTCTCCATAACGGTGATGTTGCAATTCTGTAGTTCTAAGACATACTGTGAGTGTCGACCTTGCACTTGGAGTATCAGACATATGCCTATCAAGAGTTTTAAAGAGTTTGAGCAACATAGGTTTATTATTAGGTCCTTACTTAAGAATAAAAAAAGAACTTAACCAAACTAAACAAGAAAAAAGTAAATCAAATCGAACAAACTAGTTCAACCAAATTCGAATACCAAATAACCCAAAACTAAATTGATTTTTTTGTGAAAGATTCATAGATTAAAAATAAAATAAAATTTAATAAAGTTTATGAAGGAAGTAAAAACAAGAACATGATAGCCAAAGATACTAAATCACAAGATAATTATACACAAGAATTCATCAAGTTTTGTGAAAAGAGACTAAATCACAAAAGAAATCTCACTAGACTTCAGGAAGAATGAAGAAGCAACCTCTCAGTGGAACAAACAAAAATGGAAAACCTAGCTTTAATTTTGGGGAAACTATAAATACCTAAAGTGGAAAATAAAAATTTGGGGAACTTTCAGTCTTTTACAAGTTATTTTGGCAGAAAACTAAAGGCCGCACTTTATTTTGGTGAAAAACTGAAAAAGAAAATTAAAGTTTAGGCCACAACCTGTACAAGTTATTGCCAATTTAAATTAATTAACAATAATAAAAATTATTGTTGTAAAATATTTTATAAGATTGCAACAAATTAATTAGGTTGTTTCCGTTTATTAAAAGAGGGCGACAATATCATAGTCGTGGCAAAGATGTTGTTGAAATTTTTTAAATTTTAAAAATTATTTATTACAATAGAATATAGCAACAATACTTGAATGTTTGGTAACAACAAGAATATTGTGGTTAAAAATTAAAAGATATACTAACAACTAAATTAAGTTGTTGCTATTTATTAATATAAGTCAATAATATTATAGTTGTTGCTAATTCCATACTTTCTTGTAGTGTAATAGTTAAATGGGATCAAGATAAGGGTTAGTAAGGCAACATCCTAAGACTCAAAAGGTAAAGGGTGAAATCCTTCCAATCGTCCAAAAGATTGTAGAACTTACATAACTTATCGATTCTGCATGTAAGGTATCAGATTGGTTCAACAAAGTATGATAAGCCTATGGAAGTTAAGAAGCCAGAGGGAATACAAACCTAGTGTTCACCAATACTAATTACAACTCAACAACAACAACAACAAACCCAGTGTATTCCCACTTAGTGGGGTCTGGGGGGGGTAAGATGTACGCAGTCCATACCTCTACCTCTGATGAAGTAGAAAGGCTGTTTCCGAAAGACCCCCGGCTCAAGTCACGAGATATCACACAAACACATAGTACAGCACAGCAGCAGATGACATAACATAGATACGGCACCCATAGGGAATATAAAACATACCAATACTAATTACAACTGAAGTTGATATTTGTTCAGTGTTTGATATTGCCATTCAAATCCCCCTATTTACTTTTCCAATTTTTGCCTATTGATTACAATATCTAAGATCCATAAGTCCACATATTCCCTTGAGATTCTACCCCAACCTTTTTTAGATTACTATATTTGACAGTGACCGTAATCATCTTCAGAGTGAGGGTGTAGCTTGGGCGTTATCAAATTTTTGCACCATTGTCGGGGAATACGGCATTGAATTGTGAATTGAAGTTGTTGTAGTTTTTTGGGTCTTTCTTTTTGTTTTTATTCTTAGTTGGGTATACGCCGTTGTATTCCTAACATATGGAGTAGATACAACCCCTTACGCCTAATGAATCTGAATCCAGAGAGGATCCTACAAACACTTAGTTGGATGGTAGAACAAAATAGAGATGCTATTCCTGAAGGGGTTTGTGATGATATGCCTTCACCTCCTCTTGAAGAAGTTTAGGATTTTATTGACAGCAGACGGAGGTGTTGTTAGATCAAGATAAAAATGAGGAAAGGGCAACAGAAAATGCTCAAAAAATAGCTCGAGAGGTAGAGTTAGTTGTGTAGAGATAGGAAATTAAGTGCTGAGCCATACTCGGTGGAAATCAGAATAGAGTTTGAGATTGTCGAGCCCATGTAACCCCAATATGCTAGTATTTAAAGCCATATGAGGATGATGAAGAGGATTTGGGGTATGTTTAGCCAACAGACACTGGAGCCATTATTCCTTCTATTTTATCCCCAGGCATTAAGTTTAATAGATCGAGCGATATGATCCAACTCTTATATATGAAGTGTGTGTTTGCGAGGTTGCCTATCGATAATGTAAACATGTATGTAGCAAATTTTACTGGAATTTTCACTTCATATAATATTCAGGGGTGAATCAGGAGGCACTTAGACTGAGGTTGTTCCCTTTCTCACTTACAGGAGAAACATTTTTATGGTTAAGGTAGCTTCCATGAGGATCTATCACTACATGGAATGAGTTACAAAGACAATTCTTTAATACATTCTTTTCTCTATCTAGGATGTTGTAGCTTGAGGATGAGATCTATAATTTTAGGTAGTTGCAGTCTAAGTCCATGTATGAAGATTGGTTCAGGTGCAAGAAGAATTTAAGTATGGTGACCAACTATCAGATTTCAGGGATGAACTCATTGGAGTTATTCTATAGAGCCCTGACCATCAGTTCCTGAGCTTTAGTAGACACTGTTGGGAGATACCTTATAATATTCTATACCAAATCTCTCTCACTAACCGAGGGTGGAAAATGGGAGGTAGAGAGAGGTTATGGCACTTATGCTATTGAAGCTACTGATGACCAAAATGTAGCTGATGATTCTACAGAGCAAGAGATTTCGCTACTGGGGACTGATCTTGGGTTGCTGGAAAAGCAATTTGTGACTGTGAGTTTTGAGAAAGTTCATACAGTAGAAGCATAGGGTGTAGATTCTAGAGCTTATAAGTCTGTATTAGAAGGAGAGGTGTAAGACCCCGCAAAATTCACTCGTAGTCTGAGCCTTAGAGCGTGTTTAGTGGAGTATACATCCGGCCCTAAAAAGTTGAGAAATGGCTTCCTAAGTGAGAAGATTTTTTAACCGTCTAGAATTTCCCTAATATCAACTTTTTTGTCATGTAGAGCATTGCATAAACTTTCTATCGATACCAATTTTATCAAAATCAGGCATTGGACAAGAAAGTTATGCTCATTTTACTGAAAGTAGTTTGAACCACCTAAGTACGATGGCCGGGTTGATGGACCGTCACCCAGACCATTGCAACAAAGGCAGTAACTCCCTTTTCTGGCCCAAGTATGATGGCTAGGACGATGGATAGTCAATGCTGTGATGGACCGTCGCTGCTGAGGTAGTGTGACCTCATCCTGGCCAACGTGCGATAGACTGTCGGGTTAGCGATGGATCATCGCTTAGACCGCTACATTGAGGCAGTGTATTTTTTTCTGACCAATGTGCGATGGATGATCTGATAGACCGTCAGACTAAGCGACTGACCATTGCTTCGACTGTCGCAGCCTCTGTTCAGTATTTTTAACTTGATTTTAAAAGGGCTTTTTGGTTTTTTTCCCACTCTTTTCAGCCCCTATTTATATCCGATCAAGGCTCATAATTTTATTCTTTATCTTTAAAATAAAAAACTAGGGTTTCTATAAAATCAAAACCCTTTTTTCTTCTTCAAGAAAAATAAAAGGAAATCTAAAAATCAAGAATCTCTCCAAGAGCCTTCAAGAAAGAGTTTCCTAAGGTATGCAGATGTTGATTCTTATGTCCCTTTCATCCAAAAAGCTCTTGAACCCTTTTCTAAATTTCAAGGATCTTATGTTTATGAGTTTTCATGATTCATGTGAGCAGAAATTAATGTTCATGTTATTATCGAATTTTAATTCATATTTTGTTTATAAGGTTTCAAGTTTGATCCTAGTATATGATATTCATATGATGTTCATGATAAAACCTTTTTAAGTTAGTTGTTAAGTGATGTGTTCACGTCAATTAATTGTAGAAATTGTTGAATAAGAAAAGCATGATCCCCATATGTTTGATAAAATGCTTATGTGAAAGAATTAGAGCCATTATAGCATGTGGACTAGAAATCCCCAATTGTGTGCAAACCCATGCATGTCAAGTGTTTATTGAAAAGCCTTAGTGAATGAATTGTGACATGATAGCATGAAATTCCCCAATTTTGTGCTCTTTGATACATACTAAGACTTTAATACATGCTGAGTGTTTGATGTAAGACCTTGTTGAATGGAGTATAAGCCAATAACATCTCTTCCTATACTCAGATATTTATGATTTCTAAATACTTGAAGAGATGCTTTAGTGATTGTGATATGAATGAATGTCCATGATCTTGATTATTCAAGAATGGCTATGTTTTACTTTTATGTCATCGAGTCCTGGGGGTATTTATACCAACAAATTAGGTGAAGTCTAGAGCCAGTGTCAGTTTTCTCGATAATCTCAGTCAATCCACGATTCTCAAAACTCAGTGAGTTATAAAACTTTGTACTCTCAGATAAATATAGAACATAAGAAATCTTTGTAATCTCAGTAATATTAGTGTCGCTAGTATTCTAGCCACAGTTTAGTACTCAGTACAGATCTAGTAGTAATCAAGTGTTCAGTTCAGTTCTTAGTAGTATTCGATTAATCTATCCCGAGCTCAGTATTATTTAGTCAGACAACGAGATTCAGTAATATTCCATTAGATACAAAACCAAATTAATTCAGCATAATTCAGTCAGATCAATCAAGAAACATGATTAGTATCAAATTCGGCTTAGTTTAAGTTTAGTTGAGAATCAGTTCAAGTATTTCAATTGGGAGTAGGAGCTAGCATCGAGCAAGTGCAGGATAGTGGCTCCCAGTTAGAGAGGCAGATATGTTAGGAGAATTCCTTGAACTCTAAAATTGTGTAGCCAGTGCAGGATACAGGAGTCATTTGTTAGAAAAAGGCTTGTCACCCATTATAAAAAGGGTTGACTATTATACTGCCTTAGGGTTGACTTACTGAGAGGGTCACCCGTTAGAGTGGCTTG
Source organism: Capsicum annuum (assembly GCF_002878395.1). Classification (NCBI taxonomy): domain Eukaryota; kingdom Viridiplantae; phylum Streptophyta; class Magnoliopsida; order Solanales; family Solanaceae; genus Capsicum; species Capsicum annuum. The sequence continues at coordinate 106,339,095 of NC_061115.1, read as the reverse complement.
ACTAGAGAGGTATTTACCCATGGCACGATATTGAATCCCTTCTAGCTAGGGTTATAGGTTGAACCCTACCAGTTTAGGTTTGGGGAATGTCAGTTAAGTAAGCACTCCCACAGCTGCAGTTTCAGTATCAATCTTTAGAGTAGAACTCATAAATCAGGACTGTCAGATATAGTCATCTATCTCAGTAAGGAAATTAGATAGTTCCATTGACCCTGGACTACCCGCTGATAGGCATGGTCCCACATAAAGTTATCAAGTAATTTTATTATTAGATTCAGAGATCACCCGTTATATAGGCTGTATCTCAATCACAGATTAAGTTGAGTAATCTCATTATCAGATCCAGAGATCACCTGTTAGATAGGCTTGATCTCAGTCTCAGATTCAGTTGAGTAATCTCATTATCAGATCCATAGATCACCCATTAGATAGGCTTGATCTCAGTCTTAGATTCAGTTGAGTAATCTTATTATCAGTTCCAGAGATTACCCGTCAGATAGGATTGATCTTTGTTTCAGATTTAGTTAGGTATTCTCATTATCAAATTTAGAGATCTTTTGCTAGATAGGTTTGATCTCAGACATAATCTTTTCTGATCATTGATAGTAGATTTTGGGATCATCTGTTAGAGAGGTTTGATCTCCAATTCAGTCAGTCAAGAGTAGCAAGTTCAGAATTTACTCAGTGATATGAGTAAATTCTATTAATTAGCTTCAGTATCACCAGTTTTTGAGATCACTCAATAGATAATACTGATTTCAACTTCAGTACTCATTTATCGATATCAGGAGATTCAGTTATTCAGTATCTCAGTATTAGTAGTGAGTTCATATGTTAGTGTAGTAGTATCTAAGTTTCAGTATTTTGAGTTGTGATGTTTTCAGTTATGGTTTGTGCATTTATGCATATGTCCTCATTTAGTATTCTCATGATTATTCAGATAAGTAATTGTTCATGCATAAGCCCTTGTATTTAGCCTTACCTCATCTTCATACTTAGTCATTCCCATACTGACACATTTGCCCTATGGTGTTTTATTTGACACCATAGGTTCAGAGGCTCAAGATCTAGAGTATCCTTAACAGCTCAGTCCCAGTCAGCAACAGTAGATGTAGCAGTAAGTCCTCTTTATTCGAGGATGATCCTTATTTATTATTGCATCAGATATAGTTTAATTTTAGTAGACAGAGTTAGTTGGGGACATGTCCCATCAACTCCATAGTTTAGATAGTTTAGAGGTTTGTCGGACAGATATATCAGTATTCAATTTTTAATTTTGAGTATATTTAGATATTTTGAACCTTATGTCCAGTTTCACATTTATTATATATATTATGTAGTGTTCAGGTACAGATATCTGTAGAGGGTTAGCTTATGGTACTTCGGGATCATGAGCACCATGTGACATTTTGGTTCTAGAAAATTGGGTCATTATAAAATTAGTATCAGAGCCTAAGGTTCAATAGTTTCCTAAGAAGTTTGAAAATTCGCATCTAATAGAGTCTTGTGCATGGGTGTGTTGCGCGCCACATTTATGTACAAGAGGCTATAAGATCTTTTAGGTCCAGTTTTTCTTCTTTCACTATTCATGTAGTGTGAGTGAGCATGAGCTCAAGTTGATCCTCATTCTAATACACTTATTTCTTCCATGTACAGAGTATGCCTTCTCGTAGTGATAATGCCCATAACCAGCCACCTCAGCTAGTAGATCCTGAGAATGAGAGTGTGTCACACGCAGAGTTGCGGGTAGCTTTATAGGTGATAGCCTAAACTATGACTAATGTTTAGGGTAACCATCAGGCTGTGGCCTCACCTCAGCAAGATAGGGGTTCAGCCGTAGCCATAATTAAAGGTTTCATGAGAATGAGCCCACCAAAATTCTTTGGGTCTATAGCAGGTGGGGACCCACAGCTTTACCTTGAGGAGGTGGCAAAGATTACCCAGATTATGCATATTTCTGAGGAGAAGAGTGTAGAGTTAGCATCCTATAGGCTGAAGGATATTGCTCATGATTGGGTTGTGATGTGGAAGAAGGGTAAAGGGGAGGATGCAGCTCCCGTGACTTGGCAAGAGTTTCAAGATGCCTTTCTAGATAAGTTTTTCCCACTAGAGATGAAAAACACTAAGGTGGAAGAGTTCATGAACCTAAGGTAAGGATCCATGATAGTGAAAGAGTATTTTCTTAAGTTTAACCAGCTAGCTAAGTATGCCCCTGACTTGATAGCTGACCCTAGAGTGAGTATGGGTAAGTTTGCGACTGTTGTGTCTGGGTTGGTATTGAAAGAGTGTAGAGCTGATGTGCTCTATAGAGATATGGGACTTGCTATACTAATGATGCATGCGCAGTAGATTGAGGTAGATAAGACAAAAAAAAGATAGAGAGTGACTAAGAAAGCCAGAATAGGTAGTCATAGTTTCTCTCAGGCAAGGTCCCAGGGTGGTGGCCATCCTCAACATAGCCAAAGAGTTTTAATCCCAGCTCCATCCTCAAATAGTGTACCCATACTAGAGTTTGGAGGTATTAGTCATGATGGGGTGCCAAACAAAGCCCAGAGTAGTGCTAGTGGTGTTCGTACGTATCCGCTTTGTAGAGAGTGTGGCAAGAGCCACCTAGGTATGTGTAGAGTCAGTAGTGATGTGTGCTTTGGGTGTAGTAATCCAGGCTGCAGAATGCGAGAATGTAGAGTGCTAGCCTAGAGGGGTAGAGAGTTTCATCAATAGAGTGCCCCTTCCAGTGCCAATAGTGGTCAGCATTAGAATAGACTCTATGCACTTCAGACCCACCATGATCAGGAAAAGTTCCCTGATATAGACTTGGGTATGTTATGAGTCCTTCATCTTTATGATATGCATTGTTAGATCCTTTGCTCCTATTTTGAGCTTATATGTTAGCATCATTCATGTATTAGTTACAGATCTCAGACGATCGATCATGACCTAGTTCGTACGTGCCCCGTACACTGCCCTAATATTTCATCAAAGTGTGTTTAGAGAGACATAGAGTCCCAAGGGGGAGATACCCCATGATATTGCGATGCTTTCATGTCCTTATACTTATTTAGTTATATGTTCAGACTCTCCTTATGAAGTTAACATTAGTTATCATTGCATAACCATTCATGCTTTTTAGAGTAGTTCAGTCAGACATCCATGCATTAGATATGCATGTTCAATAAAGAGAGTCCAGTTTTCAATGTATTCAGTCATGCATTCATGAGATCAACTCAGTTATGAGTCCATGCATTAGATATTCCGGTCCATTATGAGAATTCACCTTATGAGTAGCTTTAGTCGAGTATTCCATGCATCCGATATGCATGTCCAGTATGAGAACTTAGAGTACCAGTGGTTCCAGTTGCATAGTCATGTTTTGAGATGTTCTCATTCCTTAAGTAAGTTCAATCAATTATTATTCTTAGCCTATAAAGCAACATTCAAGGATGAATGTTTCCAAGGGAAAGATATTGTAACACCCCACAAAATTCTCTCATAGTCTGAGTCTTAGAGCGTGTTCAGTGGAGTGTAAATTCAACCCTAAAAGGTTGAGAAGTGTCTTTCCAAGTGAGAAATATTTTAAACCGTGTAGAATTTCCCTAATATTGACTTTTTTTCATTTAAAGCATTGAATAAGATTTCCATCGATACCAATTTCGTCAAAATTTGGCATCAGATGGGGAGTTATGGCTGTTTACTGAAAGCAGTCGGAACCGCCCAAGTATGACGTCCAGGTTGATGGACCGCCGAGCTTACATCAGACCATTGCGCAGACCATTGCAATAAAGGCAGTAACTTCCTTTTCTGGCCCAAGTGCGATGACTAGGATTATGGACTATCTAGGCTGCGACAGACCATCGCTGGGACCATCGCTGCTGAGACAGTGTGACCTCACCCTGGCCAACGTACGATGGAAGATCCGACGGACCATCAGGTTTGCGATGAACCATCGGTGAGATCGTCACATTGAGGCAGTGTGTTCTTTTCTTACCAATGTGTGATGAACAATTTGACGGGCTGTCAGACTAAGCGACGGACCATCGCTTTGATGTCGCAGTCCCCGTTTAGCATTTTTAACTCAATTTTAAAAGGGCTTTTTGGTATTTTTCCCACTCTTTTCATCCCCTATTTATATCCAATCAATGCTCATAATTTCATTCTTCATCTTTAACATAAAAAACTAGGGTTTCTATAAAATCCAAACCCTTCTTTCTTCTTTAAGAAAACTGAAGAGAAATCTAGAAATCAAGAATCTCTCCAAGAGCCTTCAAGAAAGAGTTTCCTAAGGTATGCAGATGTTAATTCTTGGGTCCCTTTCATCTAAGAAGCTCAAGAACCCTTTTCTAAATTTTAAAGATCTTATGTTTATGAGTTTTCATGATTCATGTGAGGAGAAATTAATGTTCATGCTATTATCGAGTTTTAATTCATGTTTTGTTTATGAGGTTTCAAGCTTTGACCCTAGTATGTGATATTCATGTGATGTTCATGATAAACCTTTTTTAAGTTGGTTGTTAAGTGATGTGTTCACGTCAATTAAGTGTAGAAATTGTTGAATAAGCAAAGAATGATCCCCATATGTTTGATAAAATGCTTATGTGAAAGATTAGAGCCATTATAGCATGTGGACTAGAAATCCCCAATTGTGTGCAAACTCATGCATGTCAAGTGTTTGTTGAAAAGTCTTAGTGAATGAATTGTGATATGATAGCATGAAATTCCCCAATTATGTGCTCTTTGATACATGATAAGGCTATACATGTTGAGTGTTTGATGTAAGACCTTATTGAATGGAGTATGAGCCAATAACATGTCTTCCTGTACTATCACATGTTTATGATTTCTAAATACTTGAAGATATGCTTTAGTGATTGTGATGTGAATGAATGCCCATGATCTTGATTATTCAAGAATGGCTATGTTTTACTTTTATGTCATAGAGTCCTGGGGGTATTTATACCCGACAAATTAGGTGAAGTCTAGAGCCAGTGTTAGTTTTCTTGATAATCTCAGTCAATCCACGATTCTCAGAACTCAGTGAGTTATAAAACTCTGTACTCTCAAATTGTTATCTCAGTAATATCAGTGCCTCCAGTATTCTAGCCTCAGTTTAGTACTCAACTAGATCTAGTAGTAATCAAGTGTTCAGGTCAGTCCTTAGTAGTATTCGATTAATGTATCCCGAGCTCAGTATTATTTAGTTAGACAATGAGATTTAGTAATATTCCTTCAGATACAGAACCAAGTAAATTTAGTATAACTCAGTCAGATCAGTCGAGAAACATGATTAGTATCAGATTCAGCTTAATTTAAGTTCAGTTAAGAATCAGTTCAGAGTCTTTCAGTTGGGAGTAGGAGGTAGCACCGAGCGAGTGCAGAGATGGCGGCTCTCCGTTAGAGAGGAAGAGTTGTTAGGAGCAATCCTTGAACTCTAAAATTGCGTAGCCAGTATAAGATGCAGGAGTCACCCATTTGAAAAAGGCTTGTCACTCTTTAGAAAAAGGGTTAACTATTATATTACCTTAGGCTTGACTTTCTGTGAAGGTCACCTATTAGAGAGGCTTGACCAGAGAGATCTTTACCAGTGGCACGTTATTGACACCCTTCCAGCTGAGGTTACAGGTTGGAACCCACCAGTTCATATTTGGGGCATGTTGGTTAAGTGAGCACTCCCACAGTTGAAATTTTAGAATCAATCTTTAGAGTAGAACTCATAAATCAGAACTGTCAGATACAGTCATCTATCTAAGTAAGGAACTCAGATAGTTCCATTGACCCATGGACCACCCACTAGATAGGCATGGTCCCACATAAAGTTAATCAGTAATCTCATTATCAGATCCAGAGATTACCCATTAGATAGGCTTGATCTCAATCTCAGATTCAGTTGAGTAATCTCATTATCAGATCCAGAAATCACTCATTAGATAGGCTTGATCCTAGTCTCAAATTCAGTTGAGTAATCTCATTATCAGATCCAGAGATCACCCATTAGATAGGCTTGGTCTCAGTCTCAGATTCAGTTGAGTAATCTCATTATCGGATCCAGAGATCACCGTTAGATAGATTGATCTCAGTCTTAGATTTAGTTGGGTATTCTCATTATCAGACTTAGAGATCTTTCGCTAGATAGGTTTGATCTCAGACATAATTTTTACTTATCATTGATAGTATATTTCGGGATCATCCGTTAGAGAGGTTTGATCTCCGATTTAGTCACTCGAAAGTAGAAAGTTCAGAATTCAGTCATTGATATGAGTAGATTAAGTTAATTAGATTCAATATCATCAGTTTTTGAGATCACTCGCTAGATAAGACTGATCTCAACTTTAGTAGTCAGTTATCGATATTAAAAGATTCAGTTATTCAGTATCTCAATATTAGTAGTGAGTTCAGATGTTAGTGTAACAGTATCTGAGTTTTAGTATTTCGAGTTGCGATGTTTTCAGTTATGGTTTGTGCATTCATGCATATGCCCTCATTCAATATTCTCATGATTATTCAGATAAGTAATTGTACATGCATAAGCCCTTGCATTTAGCCTTACCTTATCTTCATACTCAGTATATCCCTGTGCTGACGCATTTTCTCTATGGTGTTTTATTTGACACCATAGGTTCAGAAGCTCGAGATCCAAAGTATCCTTAGTAGCTCAGTCCCAGTCAGCAATAGTAGATGTAGCAGTGAGTCCTTTTTATTTGAGGATGATCTTTATTTATTATTGCATCAGATATAGTTTAATTATAGTAGACTAAGTTAGTTGGGGACATGTCCCATCAGCTCCACAGTTCAAACAGTTTTGAGGCTTTTCGGACAGATGTATCAGTATTTAGTTTTCAATTTTGAGTATTTTTAGATGTTTTGAACCTTATGGCTAGTTTCCACATTTATTATCTATATTATGCAGTGTTCAGGTACAGATATCAGTAGAGGGTTAGCTTGTGGTCCTTCGGGATCATGAGCACTGCGTGACATTCTGGTTCCAGAAAATTAGTTCGTTATAAGAGGTTGGCTATTCAGATCATCAGTTGAAGGATTTTCAAGCCTAAAGGCAAGGATACCAAGGTCGGGACTACTATGATGATATATAAAGATCACAGTAGGTACAAAGAAGGTGACTGGATACAGAGAGATAATTACAAATAGAAGAGAGACAGGTACATTTCACTTGGATGACGAGATACAAAATTAAGTATGGAATAAATGCTGACCAAACTTGTGAAAGGTCAAAAAAATTATGAGAAGAACCATAAGGAAATTAAGGCTAACATTTCAGGGTTGACCCAGAAGGTGGAGTCTCATACCACTACTATAAAGCAATTAGAGCACCAGTTCGGTAAAATGTCTGCTATGATCAAACAGAAACACCCTATTACTCTTCTACGTGAAAAAGTTCAGAGTCCACTAGCTATAAGTCATTTTATAGATATCACCACTAATTATGGTACCACTACTGATGATCCCTCAGTACCTACTATTGAGGAGTTGAAGATTGATAGCACTGAGAGCGATGAGACACCTGATACAAAGTCTAAGAAATCTACGTGGGGTGATGATGATTTTGTGTATGATAGTTGTCACGACCCGAGACTACCCCTAGTCGTAAAATGGTGCCTGGAACCATAAGTGATCCCAAGCTAACCTATGAATTGGAATACTGTTGAGCAACTGATTTAATACGTATGTAACAAAACATAATTTGCTGAGTGGAAGAATAATCATGACATAATCTAGATAAATATTATACTGATAAAGTTTAAAATCTGACAAAAATTGAAGAGAGAATTGGAATTTACATTTCATGAATCTGACTGACTATCTATGAAGCCTCTACTATATAGGCTATAGATAGCTGGGACATGCCTCCAACTACCACTAATCAATATATATGAATAAATATAATACAATACATGAACTATAACTTATTAGAGTCCCCAAAATAGGAGAACTTATCACCTGCTTCTTGGAAGTAACAAACCGTATGATTATGATGTATAGGCTACAACTGGTACCTACATTATGAGACAATGTAGCACATAGACATATATGTGGATTAGTACTTTGGAATGTACTGAGTAAGAGGTCTAAATGCAATAAGTAAACCTAAAAAGATATAAAATCTTAAAATATGCTTGCTAAGTGCTAGTAGACTTATCAAGAGATTAAATAAACTAAAAGCTGTAGTATTTTAAGGCATGAGTATAACATAGTCTGATAAGTTAGTGAATCACTACACTTAGTTTCTGAAATCTTTACTGTTAAAGAATAAGTAGAACTAAAGCTGGGAAGTGGTAAAATAGGAATACTGTATGTATATCTTATATAAAACTAAATAGATTGTAAAACTGAACTGATGATCATGTATGGATACTGAGCATGCAAACGTGAACATGTAATTTTTAAGAATGTAAAACCAAGCATAAACATGTTTCTGAGATAATTTGTAACCTGAAAGATAGAAATTTGTATAACTGAATAATTAGTAATCTGTACACTTAGTCAAGCAAAACCTGAACTGAAATACACTGAAGTATGTACTGAGACTGTGGGAGGTATCGTGTAATTGACGTGCCCCATTTTAAGCTAATCGGGGTCAACCTGTAACCTTATTTGGAAGGGTGTCAGTACTGTTCCATGGGTACTAACACTGTTTATGTGAATCTACTAAACTTGTGTCCTGGAAAATTAAAGAGTCACCCGCTACTGGCAGGTTCTGTCATGATATATGTGTCAACCCACAACTGGCAAGAAGACATCTCAAACCTATACTGGCTAGGTAGTTCTGGAACTTAGGGACTTCTACTAAAGGTCACACCTTGTACTGGCAGGTGAGCCTCTATCCCTGGGTTCCCTCGGTGCTAAATCCTACTCCCAACTAAAAGACATTGAAATGCTAACTGGTGCATGCACAGATAACTAATAACTGATAAGATCAGGTCATGGTATTCTGAAAATAACAGTGCATACAGATTCTAAGATAATTATTAACATATAGATTGATAATGCTCATCATGAATAAAAATGTCTTCATATACTGATAAGATTCATGGATTAACTATCTAAGTACTCGAAAGGCTGAATTTATGTAAATCACATAGGTATTAGGTTCTCATAACCAACCAACACTAAATGAGTATAAAATATGATATCAAACTTGAAATACTATAATAAGTGATTATGGTTCAAGGACCCAACCATGGGCATTTAATCAAACATGTGAAAATCATAAACTTATACATAAGAATATCTTAAACATGAGGGAAAAAATAGGATTTCATGGCAAGAATCATAACTTGGTAATTTATCCTGAATAAACTGAACATGACATGGAAATTACAACATTCAAAACATGATATGACTCATTCAACTTGAAAGCACTTATAATCATAACTTGAAATTGAATAAATGAGAGATTCATGGAGATAGTTCAACTTTAACATGTAAAACTCATAATTTAAAACCCAAAAGGTTCTTGGGATCCACGGGTGAAAGGGGGACCCATGGATGAACTCTCACATACCTTAATTGATGAATTCTTAAAGAAATACTTAAAATTGAATCTTGAATCCTTGTGTTCTTGAGAGAAAAATCTTGGATTATTTTTATTGGGAAAGGAGAGGGTTTTTACGTGAGTTTATTTGAAGAAGATGAGAAAATAATGCCTTTTTAGGTGCTTTAATTCGTGTCATGAATGTTTAGGGCTGAGGGGAAAGGACCAAAGTGATCCTTGACCCTTAAGAAGCTAAAACAGAGGGGGAATAAGCTCCACTTTGCTTTTCATATCATGTGGAGAGAGAAATGCATCACACCCAATGTCACGTGGAGAGAGCAACACCTTGCGTCCAAATTGCGGACCCTTCTTACCTCCCACAAAAAAAGCCATAGCTTTTTACTCCTGTATCGGATTAAGGTGAAATTGGTATTGTTGGAAAGTTAACTCAATTATATGCAATTTGGCGGGTCAGGAGATGAAAATATCCACATAGATAAAAAGTTATACACGTTCAAATCAGACCCTTATAGGATCGAATGCGAAGATTTGGCTGAATTAAAGGCTCTTAGCTTAACTTTGTTCTAAGTGATTCCTACAAACAATTTTCACCTTGAAAGAACTTCACTCACTAGGATAATTATCATGACACATGTATTCTCATACAAATCACAGGATTAAATTTTACACACGTAGGAATAATGGTTGAAAGTATAGCCTAAAAATGCAGAGTATTACATTATATCCCCTTTGGAATCATTCATCCTCGAATGATGGAAAGGAACTTATTGAAGCCTTATAAATATGGAAAAATATACATGAAATGTTAGGTAAGGAAGGATATAGCTGAGCTGAAGCATTATAACTTTATCATGAAACTAATTTCCTGAGCTGACTTGACTTTACTTATTATAAGGAGCCAATTCATGCTGAGAGTTTAGAACTTTCTTGAAATTTTCATGATACAATCATGCAAGTAGAACTTCGAGGTGATAACTTATGTAAGAATGAATCATAAGATAATGAGACTAAGATCGTACAAGGGGTATTACACTGTTTGAGCTGAAATACATGGAAAATTAAGATCATTCACTAAACACTTATGAACTGAGTCATGAATACATAGATAAATCTAAGACATGATGCATGAACTAAACTAAATTCATAACTTGCATAGACGTGAATGAATTACCTCATGAAATAGCCATATTCATGAGACTTCAGATAGTATGACTATATGGAAAGATGAAAACCATAGAAACTTGTCTATCTGGCTGCTAAACTAAGTTTTTGTCTATACTGACCAAATTATACCGGAAGCTTATACTCAACAGGAATATTCTAAATAAGATATCTAAGTAAGGAATCTTAGTATGTCTATAACTCTATAACATGGAACATAGGGCTATGAAACATAAGCTGGAATATTACCACTATGTATTAAGTAAGCCAACTTCTAACGCTCAAGATTAGCCCCAAGTCTGAGTTGAATTGCATATCCTCACTATGTTTAAGCCTAACTTGAAATCACCAGGTACTGCACATACAACCATAACACTAGTCTGAACCATGAATTCAATATCCCATGCATTTTCATAACTTCTTATCTCAAGAATAATTCTTCCTACCCCTTCAATAACTAAATTCAACCTCTTATTGGGAATTCACTAGCGCACAATGCAACCATCCTCTTATATACCAACATGACATTCAAGCCTATCATTATAACCACATATGAACTTCTAGGCCAACACCTATAAAAACAACTGTTTCATATTCTCTAAACCCCTACCAAAACAATTTTCTTTCACTATTCTTAAGAAGACACACATAGAATTATCAACTAACCATGACATATATCAAAAGCTCTACCTCAATCATCCTTCACACTTATAACCTGAGATACAACCAGTATGCAATAATTTTTCCCCAACATGAGACATTTACTCTTTCCTATCTAAATAATTACTCATCACCACTATCATTACATAAGGAGAAGTCACTAAAAGGTTAGAACATGAGGACCTAAAATATGAAAAAATACTATGCATAACTTGAACACTTAATTAAGGCCTGAGGAATAAAGTATCAAAAGCATCAATTCATTAAAGAGATCAAAACTGAGGACATACACAACATGATTTAAATTTAACTGATCATTAAAGATGTAACATGAGTACCTGGAATTGAACGTACAATAAAACAAGAGTACATGAGTCATGAGCTCCATGGACTAACTTTGGAGTTCATAAATTCATGGAATATGACTAGTACTACTGAGTTAACTGGAACTCCTCATACAAGAAACTCAAAGCGTACATGATTTTTATAGAAAGTGTATGAATATGTGCTATGATCATGGAGATGACTTGTAAAGCATGAGTAGATATCGTGATGACTGAAGTACAAAAATTTACACTGAGATAAGAATGGGTCGGGTATCTTCCACCCCTACTAATGTTCTAAAATATGCCAGCCTCACTACTAGAATCTGAGATCCTGACTTGGTTCCTTGTTCTATCATCTCTCCCTTAGATTGACACCATCATTCTAAGTCTGTAAACCCCTTTAATAAACTCTAAACTAAACTACAACCACTTTACTCTAAATCCAAAGATATAACAATACACATAAATACTAAACTCTCCTTGAAAGACTATACCTAAAAGTGTAAAACCCGCTACTAGTACTTTCTTCTGAGATATAACTTGTACTACCCTAGATTTTCTTTAAGTTGAGTTTCATTTTTAAGAAGAGCAAGAGCTGACTTCCCAAGTGATAAATATTTTAAACCATGTATAATTTCCCTACTATAAACTTTTTGTTATGTATAGAATTGAATTAGCTTTCAAAAGATACCAATTTCGTCTAAATCTGGTATCGGGGTGAGAAGTTATGGCTATTTTACTGAGAGTTGTTGGAACCACCCAGGTGCGATGGATAGGTTGACGGACCGTCGAGTTTGCGATGGACCGTCGCAACTAAGGTAGTGACTTTCTCTTCTATCCCAAGTATGACGGCCATAAAGATGGACCGTTAAGCTAGCGACGGACCATCATAACTAAGGCAGTGTGGCCTTTTTCTGACCAACGTGTGATGAACAATTCGACAGACCATCAGACTAGTGACGGACCATCACTCCAAACTTCGCAAATATCGTTCAGTATTTTTAAGTCATTTTAAAAGGATCTTTTGGGGTTTTTCCCTTTTAATACCCTGATATATTCAAAACGAAGCAGATAGCCTCATTATCTCCCAAAACATCCAAGAGCTAGGGTTTCTTCCTCAAGAACAAACCCAAAACCCTTCTCCAAGAAATTCAAGAACTCACCATAGATTCTACAAATTGATTTGAGATTCAAGTTCCCTAAGTCCAAGGCTTCAAGAAACCTCTCTCAAAGAGTAAGAAGAAGAGTTTCAAGTAAGTTTGTTCATGTAGTTTCACAATCTACGGTATGTGAGGTTTGAACAAGGACAAATCTTTTGTCCTTGTGCCCAAAACTTGTTTTAAATTACAAAGATATATGACTATATGAGTTCTCCTATAAATTTGAAGTGTGGGTTCATACCCAATATTACTATGCATGAGATTTTGAGATTTGCCAATGTTCTAGAAATTGAGGTACATGAGTATGTTGAGATTTTAAGACAAATTGCTGAACATTCCAGATTTCTATATGATTTATGTATCCTTATGACATCTAGTATGCATTTTGATGAGTCTTAACTGGACATTTGATAATGGGTCATTAAACCCTACTTGAGATTTCAGTTTTTATGAACTTTTGTGCAATACCCATGATTTGAGTATTTTGAAATCATTGAGAAAGTTTTGACCTTAATGGTCAAAGTAGCTTTGAAATCCACTTTGCCAAATGAGACTACAGATTTTATAGTTAGGTTCTTATGAACCATGAGATTATTTTAAAGTGGATTTCCCTGAGATAAGCGTAGATAACTAAAGGGAGTAGTATTTAGCACCAAGTTGGATAAGTTACTACGGTTTCCTACCCAGAACTATGTGTCACTGTAGGATTGAGATTTATGGCCGAGATAAGTGATCACTGTGTTGAGGTTATACTCCCTAGCAAGAGTATGATGCCTCTCCCTAACGTGAGGTTTCTTCCTTAGAAGGACAAGACGTTGGACTCCATGTAGCTTTCATGGTTTATGTCGATTAAGAGAACCTCCCTAAAGTATTTTTCCTTGAGATAGAATATTTTTCCTAAAGCTTTGAGATAAGTGATTTTCCCTAATATTAAGATTTTCAAAATAGTTTCTTGAAGTAATTTTTTTTTCAAGAAGAAAGTAGTTTTCTCCACTAGTAAGAATTATAGAATTCCGAGTTCCAAGTGTCTTGAGTTTATAAGAGTTCTAAGTTCTGGAGCATTAAAGAAGTTTTACTCTCCATGAGATATATACATGAGTTTAAAAGTATTGTTTAAAGCTTTTTTTAGTCTTCGAGTAATGAGAATAAGAGAAGAGTTCAGATTTTAAAGCTAAAGTATAATGACTCATGAGATTTGTGTTACATGCTTCATTCTACATGATTTATGAGCTTTATATTGTAGACGTATTCAAGCTATGTGAGTCATGCATATTTGCATACATGATTTGATTAAATTGTATGGATATTGTTTTCTGTAAATGCATACACCCCCATATACTCAGTACATTACCAAGTGCTGATCCACATATACGTCTATGAGCTACATTGTCTTATAATGTAGGTTCAGGTGCTCAGTACCAGCCTCGTCAGTAATTTTTGAGTACCTTTGTCTACATTTCTACAGTGGTGAGTCCTCATGGTTCGAGGACCTATCTTCAGACATTTCAGTGTTTTAGTTGACATATTATTGCTTTCAGTTCAGTTTGAGTCAGTTGGGGACTTGTCCCAATGGCTCTCTAGTTTATGAAGTAGTAGAGGCTTTGTTGGACTAGCTGTCAGATTGTTAGTATGTTGATATTTTCAGTATTGTGGTCGTTTGGACCTAGTATTTTCTTCGTATTTCCTTTTTTTTGGTGTGACAGTACCAACAATTTGTTTATTTCTTCTCAAAATAAGTTATTATATGTAGTAACAGGATCAAAGGGTTAGCTTGGGGCTACTTGTAGCCTTAAGCACCATGTGATGTTTCGGGAGGAGATTTCTGGGCGTTACATAACTCTTAGATTTCTTTAGCCTCAATAGTATCATACAGTAATTTAAACACCGATTAACTTAGAATTTTTAGGAGTATCACCATACCATGAGTTCACACTATCTAGAGCTTCAACTCTTCTTTCTATTTGCTCAATCTTTATGGGTTCAATCTTACATTCTAATACTTAACATGGATATCCTAAAACCTTTAATAAACTATACTAACTTCATTCTTGAACACTCCCTTAACGTACACTATCCTTAACTTTCTTTAGCTTCAACAATCATTATATACTTACACCCTTCTTGACAACATACTTACCTTACTAAACATGTAATCTGCTTTTTTTCCTTCATAGCCTACTAATATCACATATCAATTCCCTAAACTATGAGAATTACCATTACACTTGAACATACCCTACATCAACAACATATAATTTTGAATCAACATACTCAAATTCATGCATACACTATTTCAAGCCTACTAATTCACCTTTCTTACAACTAATTCCATGGGTACATAATCTAATAAATCAAGATAAATACTATGCCTAATTTATTGCTGCTAAAATTCTGGTCTCATGCTTCTAACTCTAGATCATATGTTGTCAGAAGATTCTGGGAAGGGATCCGAGGGTATATCTGAAATTGGCTTAGTGCTTGATTTTCATTAACCTGAATAAAGTATTTTAAACTGTAGAACTTAAAAGCGCTGATAGAGTACTTTCGAGACTGTGTACAATCTCATAACTATCTATGGCGACTATCTGAGAAAACTCTATCTGTAAGGGTTTAAACTTGGCTACTTCTGTTGCCTCAAGAATAAGGCAAAGTTGGCAAGAATGGAGTAACGTAGGAATCTGCATAAATTTTCTAGAGAACACTTCTACTGCATGATCTGAGATATGAAAGAAGTGAAATATTTCTTAAATGCCTTGTAGACTCTCAAATAAAAGTACAGACGTCTCTATACCATTCCACAAGACTCTACTAGACACAACTTCATAGACACCCTTGGACAGTTGAACTCTGTGCTCTGATACTAAGTTTTTCATGACCTGAGACTACCCCTAGTCGTAACTAGGTGCTTGGAACCACAAGTGATACCAAGCTAACCCATGAACTGATATACTATTGAGCAACTAGTTTAATATGTATGTAACAAAACATAATTTGCTAAGTGGAACAAAAATCATGGCATAATCTGGATGAACATTATACTGATAAAGTTTAATTAAAAAGAGAACTATAATTTATATTTCATGACTCTGACTGACTTTCTATGAACTATACTGGCTATATATAGCTGGGATATGACTTCAACTACCACTAATCAATACATATGAACAAATATAATACAATATATGAACCACAACTGACTAGAGTCTCCAAAGTTGGAGAACTCATCACCTGCTAGCTGGAAGCTACAAACAACCTGATTATGATGTGTAGGCTATAATTGGTACTTATATTATGAGACAATGTAGTACATAGACATATATGTGGATTAGTACTTTGGAAAGTACTAAGTAAGCGGGGTGAATGCAATAAGTAAAACTGAGTAGATACAACATCTTAAAACATGCATACTAAGTGCTATTAAACTCACCAAGAGACTAAGATAAACTAAAAGCTGCAGTATTTTAAGACATGAGTACAACATAATATGATAAGTGATGAATCACTATACTTAGTTTCTAATATCTTTACTATTATAGAATAAGTAGAAATAAAGCTGGGAAGCAGTAGAACATAAATACTATATTTACATCTGATGTAAATCTAAATAGACTATAAAACTGAACTGAGGATCATGTATGGATACTGAGCATGAAAATATGAACATGTAACATTTAATATTGCAGGACCAAGCATAAATATATTTTTGAGATAATATACAACCTGAAAGACTGAAATCTGTATAACTAAATAACTGGCAAGCTGTACACTTGATACAACAAACCTGAACTAAAATACACTGAAGTACTATACTAAGATTGTGGGAGGTATCATGTAACCAACATTCCCCAATCTGAGCTAATCGATGTCCAACCTGTAACCCCAGTTGGAAGGGTGTTATTACCATGCCATGGGTACTAATACTGGCTGTGTGGATCCACTAAAATGGTGTCCCAAAGGACTAAAAATTTACCCTCTACTAGCACATTCTCTCATTAGATATGTGTCAACCCTCAACTGGTAGGAAAACATCTCAAACCTATGCTGGCTACGTATTTCTGGAACTCAAGAAATGCTACTAAAGGTCACACCCTCTATTAGCAGGTGATCCCTCATTCCTAGGTTCGTTCGGTGCTAAATCCTACTCCCAACTGAAAGATACTAAAATGCTAACTAGAGCATGCACTGATAACTGATAACTGATAATCTCAGGTCATGGTATTCTAAAAATAATAGTGCATACAAATTCTAGGGTAATTATTAATATATAGACTAATAATGCTCATCATGAGTATGAATATTTAAGTATATTGATAAGATTCATAGATTAACTGTCTGATTCTCAAAAGACTGAATTTATGTAAACAACATAGGTATCGGGGTTCATAACCCACCAGTACTGAATGGGTGTAAAATATGATATCAAACTTGAAATCTTATGATAAGTGAATGTGGTTCAAAGACCCAACCATGGGCATTTCATCAAACGTGAAAATCATAAACTTATACATAAGGGAAACAATAGGATTTTATGGCAAGAATCATAACTTAGGATTTATCCTGAATCATCTGAACATGACATGGGAATTACAATATTCAAAACATAATATGATTCATTCCACTTGAAAACACTTATAATCATAACTTAAAATTGAATAAAAGAGAGGCATGGAGATAGTTCAACTTAAACATATAAAACTTATAATTTTAATCCAAAAAGGGTTCTTGGGCTCTATGGGTGAAAGGAGACCTATGGATGAACTCCCATATACCTTAATTGAAAAATTCTTGAAGAAATCCTTGAAATTGATGCTTGAATCCTTGTGTTCTTGAGAGCGAAATCTTTGATTATTTTTCTTGGGAAAGGAAAGGGTTTTTATGTGAGTTGATTTAAAGAAGATGGACAAATAATGCCCTTTTCAAAGCTTTAATTTGTGCGTTGGATGTTTAGGGCTGAGGGGAAGGGAACAAAGTGCCCCTTGAACCTGAAAAAGCTGAAACAGAGGGGGAATAAGCTCCGAATTGCATCCTATATCATGAGGAGAGAGAGAAATATAGCACCCCATATCGCATGGAGAGAGCAACGCGCCGTAGCCAAATCGTGGACCCTTACTGCCTCTCACGAAAAAGGCCATAACTTTTTGCTCGGATATCAAATTAAGACAAAATTGGTATCATTGAAAAGATAACTCAATTATATACAATTTATTTGGTCTTGAACTGAAAAATTCTTCATATATAAAAATTTATATTCATTAAAAATATACCCTTGTAGATCTCAAATATGAAGATTTGACCGAGTTAAAGGCTTTTAGCTCAACTTTGTTTTAAGCAATTCATATGAATAATTTTCACCTCAAAATCATTTCACATAATAGGATAAAGATCATGAAACATGTATTCACATACAAATCATGGGATTAAATTTTACACAAGTAGGAACAACAGTTCAAAGTCTAGCCCAAAAATATAGGGTGTTACAATAGTGATGAGGATTGGGTTGTCAAGACCAATGATCATGTGAACCCTTATAGTGCAACCCCTGTCTTACCATTAGAATAAAAAAGAATGATTCTAGAGATATCACCTTCCGTGTTCTATTGGGCCTTTTAATGTCAAGCAGACTTTGTGTGACTTAGGATCAGGAGTAAATATGATGCCACTAATTTTGTACAAGTTGTTGAGGATGGGGGAACTTAAACCTATGTCCATAAAACTATTGATGTTTGACTTATCTATGAAGAAGTGGTAGGTGTTTTGTGTGGCATTGAAGTAAGGGTTGCATCCTATATGTTCCTTAATGATTTAATGGTTCTTGGTTGTGAGGTGAATTCTCAAGCCCCTATTATATTGGGTAGACCCATCCTATACACTGGTAGGGTAATAATTAATATAGAATTGGGGGATATCACCTTCAAACTAAATGATAAGTATGTAGTGTTTGATGTGTGTATGATAATGCAATAGCTAGATAATATACAAGTGGTGTCTGTAATAGACACTATTGATAAGGATGTTATTGTAGAGATAGTGTACTAAATATACCAGATATGGATGAGAGACTTGCTGTGAACCAATTTGCAGAGATTGAGATGCTGGATCTAGAAGATATGAGAAAGGGGTGTATAACTATCGAGCAGAGGTATGCTTTCTCATTGAGAGCTATATATTATCTATCCCTCCTATTGTATACCAAATATTCAACCATTATCTTCACATGATCCCAGACACTTTGATTTATTAGTGAAGGATGATGTATTGTTCCTCGTAGTTGGGACCAAGAGAGGCCGAGAGGGGGAATTACAGAATCCAGACATGCCATATGAGCAAGCCCTGAAAAGGGCCACCCATGATTCAATAGAGACTAAGTTTCTTGATAGGCAGAGGTATGCCAAGCTAGGTGTGAGTGCATCTCATCATAGTGCACTGCCACCACCATGACCTCTGCCTGTGGATATACCCCTATTTGGGGATGCTTATGACATGAATTCTTAGTGCGTCCCATGTATGTCCTCATTCCCTTTGTTTTCTATTTTTGTAGCACATTGGGGATAGTGTATAGTTTTTTAGTTGGGAGTGGGGCATACCATGCCATTGTGGGTTTTTATTGTCGTGCTTCTTTTCTTGTCTACCGCAGTATGATTGTTGAACCGGCACGTATAGGTTAATTTGTGCCGTATTGTATTTTATTTTGTATTGTGATATATTTTGTGTAATTAGGAGATTTTAAGTATTTAGGGAAGTTATCATGTTTTTATAGATTTGAAATATGATACCCTTCCAAATTTTGTGTTTTAGAACTGCGAATGAATATATGTGTGAATAGTGTGGATCTTTCATGAACCAAATAGGTAGTAGCTTGTGATGTAACTCTGTGCCATGTGTGTGAGAGATACTACCTAGTTCCCTTTATGTGTTGACTTCAGAACTTACCTAGTTAGTCTTGCCTAGGTTGAAGGATAGTCAGTTGGGAAATGATCATAGGCAGTTTTTGATATTAGTCAACTTTTAGCCTACATGAACTTCCATATGTGAATTATATCACTTGATCTTGATTTTGAGCCTGAATGCATATTTTTATTGTTACACCTTTCACCTTCCCATTTATGTTATAATGAGCCTATTTTGGTCTTGGTCCTCCGTGGACATTGTGCACCTCAACTCAGGCAAAATGCCTTAGTTGAGGTGGATATAATAAGGGTGCTTAGTGTAAAATGGGTATGAAGAAGGGTACAATAAGAAGAAAAATTTAATAGGGATGGGCATGGTAGACAAAGAAAAAGAAAATAAAAATTATGAAAATTACGAAAAAGAAAGAATAAAGAAACCACACCCAGCCTGAATGTGTATAAAAGAATAAAAGGGAGAAATAAGGGTGGAATAAAAGAAAATTGGTTAATAAGTGAGACCCCAAGGTTAGTGTAGTGCCAAGAAGGCTTAGTCACTTTAAAAGTCCAGACATATCATACCAGCCTCAAGCCTACATTACAAGCCGATAAAAGTCCTATAGTGACCCTAACTTGACTGACTGAAAGCTAAGGCAAAGAAAATAAGGGCAAGCCTATGGTACTTTACATGCATTGATTGGAACTTCTTTTGTGAGTTTGAATGTCTCTTGACCGTCCCTGTATTGACATGCTTGATTTCATATATGAGTGAATGGTACATCCTTTACATGAGGGCATTTGAGTCATATTGTTAGCTATTTGCTTATTTCGGGTAGTGTAACTTGTATATATGAGTGGTTGTCTGTAGCTAATGTAATTGCCATACCTTGATTCCATTGTGTCACATTATTGTACTGTATGTTCATACATAGTTGGTTTTAAAAAATAATATTGGAGGGGGTGTTGTGTTCTGAGCTTTAAGTGTTGATTGGCAGCCTTGAATAACTTAGATTCTCCTAGTTAAGCGTCATTTTTGTTTTTGTTGTGTTTTATTGCCGGAGGACATGCAAACATTCTATGTTGAGGGTGTTGATGTGCTATAGATTCAACACTTAAAATGAGGAAAATATGCAAGTTTCTGAGGTTATTTTGTTAGATATGACGCATTTTGGGTATGTTTAGCAGGAAATCATGTTTTGGATGCTAAGTTTAGGAAAAAGGTGATAATGGTGTTTTTGGATACTTTTTGGAGCAATTATGGATTTTTGGGACAGTTTCTGGCTTGTTCGTGATCAAAGCATGTTTGATAATTGAAGAAGAGCTGACAATATGACTCCTGGCACTTAATAAGTCAACCTACAGATCACATGTAGGACCTACGGACCATAAGAAGGCTAAGAAAGTCCTAGAAGTCCAAAATCCCCGAGAGTTGGCTTGCAAAATTTTTTCCATTCGGTACTTGCACCCTTTACTTGTGCTTATTTTGCTGACCGCAAGTACTACTTGCGGCTAGGGTCAGGGCATAGTGCAGACCGCAAGTTCTACCTGTTCCCGGGGTTAGGGAGCAGGTACAAAACACATGTGGCCACTGACCCTATTTTCTCCTATTTCATTTGGGATTTGGTTTTAGGGTTTTCTCTTGTACTATAAATACCCTTTGTGTTTATTATTAGATATAGCACACTTTTGATATTCACAAATATATTTTGATTCCAAGATTTGATTGTGATCTTGGGATTCTCTTGTATTGACTTCAATTGATTAATTAGTTATGGTTGTGGATATTTTTACTTCTTATCATTGTGATTTCATCTATGCTTTCGATTATTATTGTTATTGATTTTATCACATGCATGAGTGGCTAAACCCATAGCTAGGTTATGGAAACCCTGTCAGATTGACAAAGTAGGGTAAGTGCTATTGTTGTTCAGAATCGATACTCATGCATGTATTGTTTTATCTTTAATATAATAGTTTTTTAATGGGTGGACAACGTTATGATCCATCATAGGTTATTGCTACTTAATCCAAAAGAGGAGTAGTGACTTGGAAAAGATAAAGGCAACAGTAATTTGTAGTTTAACTATCGATCCACGCTTCTAGGGTTTATCTTAGTAAGATAGTTAGATTTTGTCTAATAACTAGAGACTCAAAAGGTAATAGTTAGCTGGATCAAGATAAGGGTTAATAAGGCTACATCCTGAGACTCTAAAGGTAAAAGTTGAAATCCTTCTACTCGTCCAAAAGACTTAGAAGGTATATAACTTATCGATTCTGCATGCAAGGTATCAGATTTGTTCAACAAAGTACGATATGCCTATGGAAGTTGAGAAGCTAGGGGGAACATAATTCCAATGTTCACCAACACTGATTACAACCGAAGTTGATATTTGCTCCGTGTTTGATATCTCCATTCAAATCCCCCCATTTACTTTTCCAGTTTTTGTTCATTGATTACAATATTCGAGATCCACAACTCTATGTATTCCCTTGGGATTCAACCCCGTTGATAGTGACCATAATCATCTTTGAAGTGAAGCTGTAGCTTGGACATTATCAGACTCGAACCACTCGATCATATAGACCACTGTGTTGGAAACTGCGATTTCCAGTATTGGTCTCTCAAGACCTTAACTTTCATGACTCAGCTACACAACCCTCATTAAAGCCCAATTAAGTCATTTATCACACATTCTTATTCATTGAACCACATTATACATTAAGGTATACATTGTTGGTATTGCCATACCAACTATACTTGCAAGGTAACATCAATATGCCACACCAATTACCTTCACTTGGGGAAATCACAATTCCTTTTTATTCAATTATACATTAGCTTGGGGAATTAATACCCCATAAAGTTCAATTAAAATTCATTATGCTTCATTAACCTTTCACATTATGCTATAGTTCAAGAGTAGTTCAATATTCATATTTTTCATATTCAAAACCAATTCCACAATTGGGGGGGGGGGGTTGCAGTCAGGTCATAACCACTTCAAAAGTCACAAGTTTGGGTAAATTACAATCCCTTAATTTATTCAGCATTCGCATGCATCAATTTGATTTTAAAATCACCATTAAAACATAAACCATGTATGGACAAACATGAAACATAACATAAACGTCAGTTATTCAAAAACCCTCAACCTATGTTTTCAAAACAAACATTTATACCATATGAACAACACTTTAAAACATATGATTTTAACAAATTAGCAATTAGGGAAGAGTAACATGCCTAAAATACTATGTTTCATGGGACGAAATACTATGACTCATAATGGGAACTTACGACTTGTAGGGTCCAGTTGTTGTCAACACATAACCATTTATGGTAAACTCTGGACATCCTACGATTTGCACCCAACGACTCGTAACAAGTCCTTATGGATCTTAGTAAGCCACTCATATTCAGTAGAACTTAATTAGACACTTACTTATTTGATTATGATTAGGTCTCTAGGACCCATCAAAACTCCTTACGACTCATAGGGGAAGTAGTAATCAAGACAGTGAGGATAAAATTTCAGAAATTGCAAGGATCAAAAACCCAGGGCATTATAAGAATAGTCTGCTCAAACTGGCCATCGATTTATGGATGAAAGGTTATACTAAGGTCCACCTAAGTACCCAAGTCCTCTTGAAATGCTCTCTAAAAAATAGAAGTAAACATGAAACCCTGGTACTAAATAATAAATATAGACACACCATGTAAATGGACTATCTCACACACATTTATACGGGCTAACCTCTCAGCACTGAAACAAATATGAATAAGAATGAAATGCACTGACTTAGTCAACCGATCCATGATGACTCAAATACCATTGGAACCACGGGAAGAATGAGGAAAATCACTAACAAAATCCATGGTAATCTATTCCCATTTCTACTCAGTAATGGGTAACCTCTAAGTCAATCCACCTGGTTACTGATGCTGTCTTTATTTGCTGACAACATAGGTAATGAGATATAAAATCTTCCACATCTCTCTTCATGCAACTCTATTAATAATGTTGTCTCAAATCTTTATACATATAAAATCTTCCATATCTCTCTTCATGCAACTATATTAATAATGTTGTCTCAAATCTTTATACATCCTTCCTGTGACCGGATAAATAGAATATCTAGAGTTATGAGACTTATGCAAAATCAACTAGATCAAGTCATTAATCATTGGATCACAAATACAATGATCGATCTCAAAATGCCTTCAGAATCTAGGGTGATATCCTCAGACACACCTCTTACCTCCGAAACAAGGAGGAAAAAAAATCTTAGTATCCTCAAACTGACAATCCTGAATCTATTAAAAAAGTGAGGACCTCACCTCAACATTAGCAAGAATCTTCCTAGGTGTAACGCCCTACATTTTGGGCTATAACATAGACCATGATTCTGATGTGTTGATAAATCCCGAAGCCATAAATCCTATGCCAATATGGCATGTTAACTATTTGTGTAGCATGTGAATCCATTCAAGCTTAAATTTAGACCATAGGGGTCATCTGACTCAAGGACAAGTTGAAAACTACTTTGACCGATTAAGCGTAAGTGGATATTATAATTTTTTTCAACTTTTATTGACCATGACTCTTTGTATATGTCAAATTAGAAAGCCTACTATGTGTAAAATGATAGGTTTCCGAGTTAGCTTTTCAACGATACTAATTTTTCTAAAATTCGGCACTCGAGCAAGAACTTATGGACTTTCAAAGTGATATGCGTCGCCTAACCAATCGCCCATGGCCACTGGAAAGCCTAGGAGATAGCCTAGGCGGTGCCTATGTAAACATAGGAGATGGAATAGGTGGTGCCTATGTAAACATAGGCGATGGAATGGGCGGCGACTATGAAAAGGTTTCAAGTGACTTAAACACTCCGTTTTTGGGGAAAAATGGGCTTTTTTGCAAGCTTACTTAGCCCTAAACACGAAATTCAGTTCCAAAGACACCAAAATACACCTTCATTCATCAAAAGTGCTCAAAAATTCTCCTTAGGGTTTCAAAATATAAAACCCAAGAAACTCAAGATTCAATCGGGGGTTTTAGAAATTAATTGCATATTTGGAATCCCCAGAACGTAGGCTTCAAGAAGCACCTATAATCTTTGCATATAGAGGTACGTGAGGTTATCTCGAAAATCTCATGGGCTTTAAAAATTCATGTTTTCAAAATGGGGGTTTTGAAATTACGAATATGATTATGTTTTAAAAATTTTATGACATTGATTTGGTCTTTAGGCCTAATTCCAATGTTATTTGATATATTATACATGGATATGCATGTGTTTCATAATGATGATAAATTGAGAGCATGATTTACATGGAACCCGTCTCTTGATATGATATTGTTTTAAGTTTTCACATGATATGAATCGTTTGAAATCATCTTGAAATGCATGTCATGAAATGTATTAAAAATGTCATGATTTGGATATGGTTTTTGACTTTTAAAGAGAGGGTTGTTTTGTTCATGTTGAAATATATTGCATATGATGATTGAATGAAGAGAATGATATGATACTGATGACTTGCAAGTTGGGTATGACGATACCCTACAGAGTATGACATGTGATTGATTTGAACAAAATTTAAATTCATCGATTTTCATGAGAAAGGTGGATGCCCAAAGAAGGTGTTTGAGTGAAAGGGCTCATCACTGGAAATCATATTTGTCGATGTAGGTCATATGATATTTGTATCCTATATGGGAGGATGATAAAATAATTGGGACATCTTACATGGGGGATTCCCTGCGGTATACTCACATGAGGGGTATATCGGCTCCAAATCCTGGCGGCTACTTGGTTTGGAGGCTTGGCCATTGAGCACCAGAGGCGGATTCCACATAGCCGTGGAATTACAATTGTAGGGTATTCCACCTAAATCAATTGCATTACATTGGTATTGAAAACTTTTACATTGTGCCTATGTGTTTTCAAATAATTTGATATGAAATTGCTTTCTAATGGCTCTCACCTATATTGTGTAAAAATATTATATTTCTGTATTGATTTCTTTGCGTACCAGTACTTTTGTATTGACCCCCTCCCCTCCCAGGTTCGGAGGCACAGTCTAGGGGTCCAGACAACCAGTAGATTCCTTCCGACAGATCGCAGAATCAAGTGGTGAGCCTTCTATATTTTGGAAGGCCTGATGTCTGTAGTTTAATTTGTCATTTAATAATTTTGGGTCTACTGGGGGCCTTGTCCCAGTTTTTAGATAGACATTTGTTTGTTATGTAGTGGAGATTTCGCAGACGTTATGGAGATGTTGTGTTGAGATTGTGGGACATTATTCCCCATTATTACTTGCGCATGATTTTTGACCATGTTTCCATTATATTGTGTATCTTCCATATTTATTTTATCATATGAATTGTGTGCATGATTACCAAACAGATAGGGGTGTTTCGGGCCTCATGGTTCAGAATACTCGGCACGGCCAGGGCCCCAGTTTGGGTCATGAAAAACTTGGTATCAAAGCACTATTCATGTTCCCGTGGTGTCTGCAAAATTGCATTGGGTAGAGTCCTTTTTATGGGTGTGTAGCATGCCATACTTATAAGCAGGAGGCTGCTAGGTATTTAGGAAATGTTTCCCTTCCTTGTGATTTATTTTGTGCTTCAGAGTCTGAACTGTCCTTAAAATAATGATCTCTTGTATTTTAGAAACACAGTTATGCCTCCACGTCGTATCATCGATCAGAATGCTCAGGCAGATGAGGTCCGTGGACCCATAACAGAGCTCACACTCCAGAACTTGTCCCTACTCCAGGAGTCTCTCCAGTCCCGACCAGTCCACCTTGGGCTCCATGGACTAATGTCAACCATCCCCTAACTGCTCAGGGAGATATTTCAAATGCAGAATTTAGACGGTCTTTTCATATGCTGACACAGTTGGTAGCTAACCAGGCTCAGCGATTAGAAGATGTTAGGTATGCATCTATTACGTCTGAGGCTACTAGTGTCGAACATTTCATGAAGATGAACCCACCTAAGTTCACTGGCACCAAGGTAGAGAAAGATCCACAGGAGTTCATAGATGAGATGGAAAAGATCTTTAAGGTAAAGCATGTGGATGAGGTTGAAGGGGTGGAACTAGTAACCTATCAGCACAAGGATGTTGCGAATCAGTGGTATGCCGACTGGGAGGATGCAAAGGGTGAGGGTGCTGAGCCCACAGTTTTGGGCAAATTTGTGGAAGGTTTTCTTGATCGATTCTTTCCTCTGGAGTTGAGGAAGGCCAAAGTAGAAGAGTCTATGAATCTGAAGCAGGGTAGTATGAGTGTCCAGGAGTACACTTTGAAGTTTAAAAAACTAGCCCGCTATGCCCCAGAGTTGACTAGTAGTATGAGAGCCCGGATGAGGAAATTTGTATCCAGCCTTTCTAACACCTGGAGCTTGAGTTCTAGGGGGCAATTTTGAATAAGGATATAGACTTTGCTCGGCTGACCATTCATATGCAGTAGATAGAAGAGAAGAAAAAGAAAATTTCAGAAACAAGAGAGAAAGACAGGCAAGCAAAGAGAGCCAGAACCGCGGATCAGAATCACAGCCAACGACAGAGTGGCAACTGGGGAAATACATGGCAAAAGAAGAAGTCATGGGGTAATGCACAGTCTGCTGCCAGCGCCTTAGCACCTGAACCACCAGCAGACAGACGATCTCAGAGTTTCTAGACTCATCATGGATCGAGAGCCCCATATACTCAGTCACAGGGGAGTGTGGCCCAACAACGTTGTACTTATCCATGGTGTGAGATTTGTGGGAGGAATCACGTAGTGTTTTTTTGAGGGGAAAAATTGTTATACTTGTGGTAAGGTGGGACATCTTCAGAGAGATTGCCCTTCTGCTGGAGGAAATACAGGGGGGACTAGGCCCCAAGCTGCCCCCACGGCTCTTCCACCTAAGGGTGCCTATTCAACTACCGAAAGCGGTCGTAATCGGTTATATTCTTTGACTAACCGCCAGGAGGTGGAAGCTTCACCAGATGTTGTCACCGGTACGTTACAAATTTTTTCTCGTGATGTTTATGCATTGCTAGATCCCGGGTGTACTTTATCTTATGTGACCCCCTATGTGGCTGTTGGTTTTGGGTTTGAGCCCGAAGTCATTGAAGAACCCTTCACTGTTTCCACTCCTTTAGGTGATTCTATTGTTGCTAGAAGGGTTTATAGAAATTGTGTTGTGTCTATTCTTAGTAGAGATAGTGAGGCCAACCTTATAGAACTTGATATAGTAGATTTTGATGCATCCTTATGATGGATTGGCTCCATTTATGTTATGCCACACTTGATTGCAGAACCTGAAAGGTCAGTTTTTATTTTTCGAATGAGACACCAATTGTATGGGCAGGGAGTTTCGTGGAACCTAGAGGTCACTTTATCTCTTATCTTAGAGCCCAAAAGCTTATCTCCAAAGGCTATATGTACCATCTAATCCAAGTAAAAGATTCAAGAGTTGAAAATCTTCCTTTTCAGTCAGTCCCTGTAGTGAATGAGTTTCCAGAATTCTTTCTCGAAGATCTCCAGGGATACCACCTAATAGGGAAATAGATTTTGGCATTGATGTGTTGCTAGACACTCATCCTATTTCTATTCCGCCATATAGAATGGCTCCCGGAGAACTGAAAGAGTTAAAAGAGTAGCTAGTAGACCTTCTAGATAAGGGTTTTATTCTCCCTAGTGTGTCCCCTTGGGGTGCACCTGTACTTTTCATACGAAAGAAAGACGATTTTCTTTGTATGTGCAAAGACTATCGTCAGCTAAATAAGGTCACGATTAAAAACAAGCATCCTCTTCCTAGGATTGATGATCTTTTTGACCAGCTTCAGGGTGCTAAGTGTTTTTCGAAAATAGATCTTCGTTTGGGTTACCATCAGTTGAAAGTTAGGGAGTCAGACATTCCCAAGACAGCCTTTCGAACCTGATATGGTCACTATAAGTTCTTAGTCATGTCCTTCAGGTTTACTAACGCCCCTGCAGCCTTCATGGATCTTATGAATAGAGTATTCTGTTAGTTTCTATACTTATTCCTCATAGTGTTCATTGATGATATTCTGATCTATTCCAAAAGTGAGGAGGACCATGCCAATCATCTCTGAATTAATCTTCAGACCCTTAAGGATCATCAGTTGTATGCCAAATGTTCTAAGTATGAATTCTGGTTAGATGCTATTGCCTTCTTGGGGCATATTGTGTCCAGTGACGGGATAAGAGTGGATCCTCGGAAAGTTAAAGCAGTGAGAAAATGGCCCAGACCCATGACTCCAACCGATATTCGGAGCTTCTTGGGTTTGGCGGGGTATTATAGAAGGTTCGTAGAGAGATTTTCCTCCATAGATGCTCTACTTACTAAACTGACTCAGAGAAAGATGAAGTTTGTGTGGTCTAACTTGTGTGAAAACAGTTTTGAGAAGTTGAAGAACAAGCTGACTACTGCTCCTATTTTGACCCTTCCCGAGGGTATAGATAGTTTTGTGGTTTATTGTGATGCGTCCCGTGTGGGAGTTGGTTGTGTAATGATGCAGCGTGGTAAGGTGATAGCTTATGCATCTAGGTAGTTAAAGGTGCATGAGCACAATTACCCCACTCATGACTTGGAGTTAGCAGCCGGTGTTTGCACTTAGAATCTGGAGGCACTATCTCTATGGACTGCATGTTGATATTTATATAAGAGTTTGCAGTACATTTTTTTGCAGAAAGAATTAAACCTCAGGCAGAGGCGTTGGATGGAGCTTTTGAAAAACTATGATATCAGTCTGCATTACCATTCGAGAAAGGCAAATGTTGTAGCCGATGCCCTCAGCAAGTTATCTATGGGCAGCCCTTCTCATGTTAAAAAAGGGAAGGAAGATATGGTGAAGGATATTCACCACCTCACGAATCTGGGAGTGCGAGTCTTAGATTTCGAAGATGGAGGGGGAGATTGTTCATGAGTTAGCTAAGTCATCCCTTTGTGCTGAAGTTAAAGAGAAGCAAGTTGAAGATCCCATCTTGATGCAAATCAAGAAAGATGTGGGTCAACAGAAGGTAATGTCATTTAAAATTGGTGGTGATGGCATTCTGAGATATCAAGGTAGGTTGTGCGTTTCGAATGTTGATGGACTGCAGAAAAGGATCCTTGATGAAGCTTATACTTCGAGGTATGTCGTTCACCCAGGCTCTACTAAGATGTACCATGATCTGAAAACCTTGTATTGGTGGAATAACATGAAATATGATGTAGCTGATTTTGTGTCCAAGTGTTTGAACTGTCAACAAGTGAAGGTAGAACACATGAGGCCAGGTGGTACTTCCTCAGAGATAGCCCTTCCTTTATGAAAGTGGGAGATGATAAACATGGACTTCATTATAGGACTTCCGAGATCCCGAAACTAGTGTAATTCTATATGGGTGATTGTAGATCGGTTGACAAAGTTAGCCCACTTTTTGCCTGTGAGGACTAATTATTCAGGAGAGGGTTAAGCTAAGATTTACATTGAGGAGATAGTTTGGTTGCATGGGGCACCAGTGTCCATTATATCCGATAGAGGTACGCAGTTTTCATCTCAGTTCTGGAGATTTTTTCAGAAGGGTTTAGGTACACAAGTGAATTTGGGCATAGCTTTCCACCCTCAGATGGATGGGCAAGCTGAGCGTACCATTCAGACCCTCGAGGATATGTTGAGGGCATGCGTCATTGATTTTAAAGGTAGTTGGGTAGATCACCTACCATTGGTTGAATTTCTTACAATAATAGTTACCATGCCAGCATCAAGATGGCTCCTTTTGAGGCTTTGTATGGGAGGAGATGTATGTCTCTGATAGGATAGTATGAAGTGGGTGAGACCTATTTATATGGGCCTGATCTTGTTCATCAGGCGATGGAGAAAGTGAAGATCATTAGAGAACGACTCAAGACTACTCACAGTCGTCAGAAGTCCTATGCCGATGTTCGGAGAAGAGAACTAGAGTTTGAAATTGGTGATTGGGTATTTCTCAAGGTTTCTCCTATGAAAGGAGTTATGCGGTTTGGAAAAAGGGGTAAATTGAGCCCTCACTATATAGAGCCATATAAGATTCTGAGAAAGATTGGTGCAGTTGCTTATGAGCTAGAATTTCCTGCAAGTTTGGGTTTCGTTCATCTGGTATTCCTTGTATCCATGTTGAAGAAATGCATTGGAGATCATTCTTTGGTATTGCCAGTAGAGCGTGTCAAAGTGACAGATTCCTTGTCTTACGAAGAAGAGCCCATCGAAATCTTAGATTGCCAAGTTCAAAGCTGAGGAGCAAAGAGATAACCTCATTAAAGGTACTGTGGAGGAATCAGAAAGTCGAAGAACCAACTTGAAAGTCAGAAGATGACATGAGAATTAGATATCCCAATTTGTTTGCTTTGATGGAGGAGGAGACAAAAAGTACTATTCCTATCTTATATTTCCCAGTCCTTTATTATGCTTGAAATCATATCTGTCTGTGTCCCGCATCATCATTCGGGGATGAATGATCCTAAGGGGGGATAATGTAACGCCCCGCATTTCGGGCTACAATATAGACCATGATTCCAGTGTGTTGATAAATCCCAAAGCCATAAATACTATTCCTATACGGCATATTAATATTTGTGTAGCATGTGAATCCATTCAAGCTTGAATTTAGACCATAGGGGTCATCTGACTCAAGGACGAGTTGAAAACTACTTCGACCAATTATGCTTAAGTGGATATTATAATTTCTGTCAACTTCTATCGACCATGACTCTTTGTATATGTCGAATTAGAAAGCCTACTATGTGTAAAATGATAGGTTTCTGAGTTAGCTTTCCAGTGATACCAATTTTGCTAAAATCCGGCACCCGAGCAAGAAGTTATGGCCTTTCAAAGTGATATGCATCGCCTAACCAATTACCCATGGCCACTGGAAATCATAGGCGATAGCCTAGGTGGCGCCTATGAAAACAAAGGCAATAGCCTACGCGAAACCTATGTAAACATAGGCGATAGCCTAGGCGGGCGCCTATGTAAACATAGGCGATGGAATGGGCGGCGTCTATGTAAAGGTTTCAAGTGACTTAAACACTCCGTTTTTGGGGCAAAATGGTCCTTTTCCACCTTTTATTCTTCAAAAGTGCTCAAGGATTCTCCTTAGGGCTTCAAAATAAAAACCCAAGCAACTTAAGATTCAACCGAGGGTTTTAGAAACTAATTGCATATTTGGAGTCCTTAGAACGTAGGCTTTAAAAAGCACCTTTAATCTTCGCATATAGTGGTACGTGGGGTTATCTCAAAAATCTCATGGACTTTAAAAATTCATGTTTTCAAAATAAGGGTTTTGAAATTACGAATATGATTGTGTTTTAAACGTTTTATGATATTGATTTGGTCTTTAGGCCAAATTCCAATGTGATTTGATATATTATATATGGATATGCATGTGTTTCATAATGATGATAAATTGAGAGCATGATTTACACGGAACCCCTCTATTGATATGATATTGTTTTAAGTTTTCACATGATATGAATCGTTTGAAATCATCTTGAAATGCATGTCATGAAATGTATTAATAATGTCATGATTTGGATATGGTTTTTGACTTTCAAAGAGAGGGTTGTTTTGTTCATGTTGAAATATGTTGCATATGATGATTGAATGAAGAGAATGATATGATACTGATAACTTGCAAGTCGAGTATGATGATACCCTACAGAGTATGACATGTGATTGATTTGAACAAAGTTTGAATGCATTGATTTTCATGAGAAAGGTAGATGCCCGAAGAAGGCATTTGAGTGAAAGGGCTCATCGCTGGAAACCGTAGTTGCCGATGCGGGTCATATGATATTTGTATCCTACATGGGAGGATAATAAAATAATTGGGACATCTCACATGGGGGGATTCCCTGCAGTGTACTCACATGGGGGGTATATCGGCTCCAAATCCTGGCGGCTACTTGGATTGGAGGCTTGGCTGTCGAGCACCAGAGGCGGATTCCACATAGCCGTGGAATTAAAATTGTAGGGTATTCCACCTAGCTCAAGCGCATTACATTGTTATTGAAAACTTTTACATTATGCCCATGTGTTTTCAAATAATTTGATATGAAACTGCTTTATAATGACTCTCACCTATATTGTGTAAAAATATTATATTTTTGTTTTGATTTCTCTGCGTATTAGTACTTTTGTATTGACCCCCTCCCCTCCCAGGTTTGGAGTCACAGTCTAGGGGTCCAGACAACCAGTAGATTCCTTCCGACAGATCGCAGAATCAAGTGGTGAGCCTTCTATATTTTGGAAGGCCTGATGTTTGTAGTTTAATTTGTCATTTATTAGTTTTGGGTCTACTGGGGGCCTTGTCCCAGTTTTCAGATAGATATTTGTTTTAGTCATGTAGTAGAGATTTCGCAGACGTTATAGAGATGTTGTGTTGAGATTGTGGGACATTATTCCCCATTATTACTTTCGTATGATTTTTGACCATGTTTCCATTATATTGTGTATCTTCCATATTTCTTTTATCTTATGAAATATGTGCATGATTACCAAATAGATAGGGGTGTTTCGGGCCTCATGGTTTGGAATACTCGTCACGGCCAAGGCACCGGTTCGGGTCGGGACACTAGGGTCTGAAATATCAAGGCAAATCATCAAGTTATCTAAGGATTGAATGTCCAGTCTAATGACCTCTTATAAGCTAAAATACAAGCCAAGCTTCCCATACTCACTGTGTTCCAACTCAAGGTATCTGCTACCATATTTGCCTTACTCGGATGAGACAAGATAGAGATATCATAATCCTTAAGCAACTCCATATATCTATGTTGTCTAGAATTAGGCTTCCTCTAGGTCATAAGATACCGAAGACTATGATGACTAGAGAAAATCTCACAAGCCAAGCTACCTATACTCACTATTTTTCAACTCAAGGTATCTTCTACCATATTTGCCTTACTCGGATGAGACAAGATAGAGATATCATAGTACTTAAGCAACTCCATCCATTTATGTTGTCTAGAATTAGGCTTCCTCTAGGTCATAAGATACCAAAGATTATGATGACTAGTGAAAATCTCACAATGCAAACCATAGAGATAATGCCTCCAAATCTTGAGCGCAAAAACTACTACCTCCAACTACAAATCATGGGTGGGGTAGTTGCACTCGAGAACCTTAAGTTGTCTCGAAGCATACCAATAAAATGATCCTGTAGAATCAAAACATAATCTATACCAACACTAGAAGTATCAACATACATGGTGAATCCCTCACCCTCAACAAGAAGAGCTAGAATAGGAGCTGAAGTAAGAAAACCCTTGAGCTTTCCAAAGCTCGATTCACACTCCTCAGACCATCAAAAAGGGACCTCCTTCTGAGTCAATTTGGTCATAGACACTAAAATAGTAGAAAAAACCTCAATGAATCATCTATAATAATTAGCCAAACAAGTAAAACTATGAATATTAGTTAGAGATGTAGGCCTATCCCACTAATGAATAGCCTCAATCTTCATCGGGTCTACCATAATCCCGTCCTTAGACACCACATGTCCAAGGAATATCACCGCTCAA
The DNA here is from genome assembly GCF_002878395.1 of Capsicum annuum. Lineage (NCBI taxonomy): Eukaryota > Viridiplantae > Streptophyta > Magnoliopsida > Solanales > Solanaceae > Capsicum > Capsicum annuum. The sequence goes on along the minus strand of NC_061115.1, from coordinate 106,304,838 downwards.
GCCAAAACTCACACTTAGAGAACTTGGAAATAAGCACATGATCTCTCAAAGTCTAGAGCACAATCCTCAAATACAACACATGCTCCTCTGTACTCCTTGAATACATAAGGATGTCATCGATAAACATAATCACAAAGGAATCCAAATAAGGCTTGATGAACCCAATCACAAAGAAATCCAAATAAGGCTTGAACACTCGGTTCATCAAATCCATAAATGCGGTTGGAGCATTAGTCAACCCAAAATACATCACAAGGAACTCATAATGACCATAACGGGTCCTAAAATCTGTGTTCAAGATATCCTCAGTCCGAATCCTTAACTGATGGTAATCTGATCTCAAATCAATCTTAGAGAGCACCAATGCACCCTAAAGCTGGTCGAACAAATCATCAATTCGAGGCATAGGATAACGGTTTTTCATCGTCACCTTATTAAGCTGCCTATAATTAATATACATACGTATGGAGCCACCTTTCTTCTTCACAAACCACATAGGGGATCCCCAAGGAGACATACTTAGTCTAATAAAAACCTTACAAAGAAGATCCTGAAGTTAAGATTTTTAGTTTTTTAAGCTCAGCAGGAGCCATCTGGTAAGGTGCCATAGAAATAAGTCTGATGCTAAACTTAAGATCAATTACAAACTCAATATAAAGAGTTGGGGGAATACCAAGAAGGACGGTAGGGAGCACATCGGAAAACTCATAAACTAGAGGAATAGATTCAAGCGACGAACTCTCCACCCTAACATCATAAACATAAGTGAGATAAAACTCGCAACCCCTAAAAAAAGCCTCCTACCACGAACATAAGAAATAATACCTATCGGCTCACGGCTAGCCTCTCCCTACCATAAAGATTATGGTATTTTAGGTATGGCTATGGTAATGGTCTTGTAAAAATAATCTATGAAGACATGATAGTGGGATAACTAGTCTATGCCCAGAATCATAATAAAATCCACCATATGCAGAACAATAAGATCAGCATGAGTATCAATATCTCTAATAGTCATAACACAGTATCCTAAAACTCGATCCACTACTAAAGAGTCACCTACAGGAGTAGATACGCGTGAAGACACAAATAATAAATCCCAAGATAAATCTAACTGTGGAACATAATAAGCAGATACATAAGAATAAGTGGATCTCAAATAAAAAAAACTAAGGATGATTGATGGAACACCAAACTCATAACTGTAATAACAACATCTGAAGACTCAGCCTCGGGTCTAGCAGGTATTTTATACAACTGACCACGCTCACCATCTGGCTGGGCTCCGGACCAATGTCCTGTCTTGCTCGCCTGAGAACCTCCTCAAGTACCCTGGATTCCACCCTTATGTACCTAAGAACCACCTCTAGCTAAGGGAAGAACTGCTCTAATTAGGGGAACACTTTGATCCAAAGTAATAATTTCCCCACGACTAGGGCAATCTCATGAATAGTGACCACAAGATCCACAACTACACCATGCCAGTTAAGCTAAACCAGAATCATCAGATATGGCTAACCCAAAATACCCACTATGCCTAAAATGACCAGAAGATGCGCCTCTCAAAGACTGGTCACTACCCTGACAAGGGCTATCACTAGCACTAGACTGACCCCCGTCAGTATTAAAAAGTGTTGTTTGAATAGGACGACTAGGTGTCTGACTCGAGAATACCCCCTAGTTCCAACACGATGCTTAAGGACACAATTTACCCCATGCTAACCCATGGTCTAGTACCTGTTGTGAGCACTGAATAAAATAATAATAACATAACATATGCAGAAGATAAACCCATAAGGTACTATTATTCTGAATACTGAATTATAATAAATGACATGTCTGAATTATATGATAAACATAAAAAAAATAGACTATCTATTTGAAACAACTGATAATAACTAAAAAATTGAATGGTTGTCTAATTGTCTGAAAGTCTCTAAGAATCATAAGGAGTTGATGGGACGAACACCCAACTAAATCCAACTAACTGAATCATTAATGAAATGCTCAAATAAATAAAATAACATATCACGTCCTCAATGGATAAGGACTCACCACTACTACTACAACAAACTGCTGAGCTGTCTTAGGATGGTCAAAAAATTATGCGTTTTAACCTATGTTATAAGATAACATAGTATAAAAGAAAGGTATATGATCAGTACTTTGAGTGAAATGGTGCGTGAGGTAAGGACTAACTGAAATACATGCTGAAACAAAATGTAATTACATGAACATGTAAAACTGAATATGCAAGACCAAGTATTTTAATACACTGACATTATCTGAATAACTGGTACAGTTTGTATAACTGACTGAATAAATACTGAAAACTAACTACTTGGTCTAGTAAAACTAAACTGAAATAGACTACCAATACTTACTAAAACTGTGGGAGCTATCATTTAACCAACATAAACCATGGATATTACCATGGAGTCCAACGTCTGCCCCACATTGAGAAGGGTTATTCCATCCTTGCCATTAGAGTGGAACCTGAACTAGAGTGATTAAAATACTGAGCCTAATTTGGGAAAAAAGGGGGAAACGCTCTTTACCGAGTCCCTAAATTCTATGGGGGCATGTAGTTTCTAGAAAGTAGGATGTGCTGAACCCACACTTCTCTCTCGGTGCTAAATCCTACTCCCAACTGAATGACACTAGTGTTATTTATGGTTCAACATAACATAGTACTTTACTGACAAGGATCAACTTGAACTTGAACATAGTAATGAAATCTTGGTCTGACTAAGTAATATTTGTAAAGTCTTAAGTAGAAATTAAACATATAGGTATCAAGTGTTCATAACCCACCAGCATTGAGTGATTACAAAAATATGATAACAACTCTTAAAACAGTAATATGAAGTCGTAGTTCAGAGACCCAAAATATTGGACAGTTCAATTCATGAGTATAATACATTAATTTAAGCATGGGAACATATTAAACTTAGGACAATAGTAATTTCTTATCAAAATAAAAAAATTCAAGATAAAACATCAAATTTGTAGTTTAAAACATGATTAAGTACAACTATTTAGTCCCTTAATCACATGATAATGCTATGCTTTCAACACACGAGGATTTGGGAATGAACACTAACTTAAAACATCTAAATTAAACTTGAAAAACATATATTTGGGCACAAGGATAAAATATTAACCTTGTTCAAAATTCCACATACCTCAATAGATAGATTCTTAAAGATTACTTGAACTTGGAAGCTTGAACTCTTGGATTCTTGGGGAAAAGAGCTTTGATTTTATTCTTGGGAAGTAAGAGGGTTTCTAATGAGTAATTTTTAGAGAAAGGGGCAAATAATGCCCCTATGGATGTCCCCAATCATGTTATGGATGACTTGGCTGAGGGAAAAATACTAAATTGCCCCTTTATCTCTTTAATCAAGAAGCCTGATGCACTACACCAATGCGTCACGACCCTTACTTCAACTGAGTAACCCAGACACTGCGATTGACTGAGTAACCCAGACACTACGAGCCTTACTTTTGGAGAGTAACCCATGCATCGTGACCCTCATCATACTGAGAATAACCATCGCACTACGGGCTAATGCAAGGGCTCTCTGTCTTCGCTATCCAAACATGCATCGAACCCTGTCCAAATATCTCAAAACTCTCCCAAGACATACCTTTATCAACCCTAAAGATTTTTAACTCAAACACTAGTGCCATAGGGTTGGGAAGGCCAAACATAAAATCCGTAAAGTTTTGGGGTCTTTAAAATGACTAAGTCCTCAACACGTAGTTAAAATTTCAAGCATTGTACCCCTTAAGCAAGCAACTAAAACTGAACCTTCAAATCGGGAACTTTTACGGCTTCCACTGAAACTCCCTTGATGTCTAGGCCTCTTATCGTTGCACCCAAGGCCTCATAATGCATCTCATTTATAAGATGAGCTAATAAAAAACCTCAGCAAAATACCTATCTACTATTACCAAACTTTGAATAGATATACAAAGGGGAAGTCTCAACCCTCTTATAAAGCAATGAACTCTCTCATACTCAGTATTCAAAATAGAAGTCACATGCCTATACAACTCATGAAAATAAGCCTCATACTCTATAACCGTCATAGAGCCCTACTTAAATATAGATAATTGATCCCTCAAATGATCTCTAAGGCCATGAGGAATGTACTTCTCTACTATCATCTTGATAAAGTAAGCCTATGCTTAAGTAGAAGATCCAGCTTGTCTAGAATCCATATAAACTCTCTATTAATGTCGAGTAACCAAGTCCAACTAAAGTATGATGTAATATACTCCACGAGTCTCAACTAGTCCCAAATTATGGGGCATACCTCATAAGCAATCAGAAAATTATATGTATCCTCGCTTGGAGCACTAGAAAACCTAGGCGGAGCCAATCTCAAGAATCTACCCAACATCTTTTACTTCTTGACAGACATAGTAGGCTTGGAAATAAATGGCTGAGAAACTACTGGCACATGAGGAACCTTAACTTTGGGAGCTACTGCTATAAGTTGTAGCCCCCTTCGTTCCACTTTGATCCGTAGACTGTGCACCATCATACGATGTACCACCAACTAACCTTAAAAGTTGAACCAAGGCATCTTTGAGCATTAAATAAGAAATAAACCCTAGTGGATCCTATGCTGATCCCTGGTACACCGCTAACTGAGGAAGAAGAATCTCTAGCTCAGGAGCGGGGATAGGATTTGATGGACCCATATCCTGGCCCCTAGATGAGGACACATCTTGTAGATACCCACAACCTCTAGGTATTGCACAAATTGAAGAAGGATACCAAGGCTCAGTCTTGGGACCCTCGTAATGTGTAGCAGTAACACGTGTCCTAGCCATCTGCGAAAGAGTGAAGTCAAAGGAATATTCTATAAACCAACTCAGACACTTAGCACAAAATAAGTGAAAGAAATGAAAAACTCCTAAGAATGTGTGATAGCCTCTCAAAGATAGGGAACATACGTCATTATTCTGATTCGCAAGACTGTACTAGGAATTTGCTCTTGTACTAACAATACCGATTAACCTAGACTCTATACAAATTTGTCACAACTTGATTTATGAGTCATAATGGCACTTACTTTGTCTCGATAGTAATTAAGCCAAACCATAACTTGGAGTTAAACACAATGGGTTAACTTGGTGGAAAATTCCCAACATAAGCAAAAATAAACAACACAACTTTTAAATGACAAGGTATTTAAAATAGATAAAGATAGTCGACATAGATACCATCCTACGACCTAGTAGAGCTAGTACAAGAGCAGCTAGTAATAATAATATAACCTAAGTATATAGAATAGTCAATAACATCTATCTCAGAACAAAAGATTGAACATAGAAAGATAGAAGGAAATAAGTGAATCTGACTCTAAGAGCTTACCCTATCTTCAAATTTCAACACAACATAAACATCGATTAATGATATCAATTAGTACTCAGATTTGCACCTAAAAGGTATATAAGTGTAGTATGAGTATCAAAACCATTCAATAGGCATCATCAGTCGACTGAGCTAACTCATGACATAAATATGATAAAATGCAAGATAACAGAACTAAGTTAAGGTATTGACAAACTTGAAGTAAGTGCAACATAGCTATGCATAAATAAGTTAATAAACCAGAATAATAGCATAATGTAACAAAAGTATCAAAACAAGCAATCATAACTACAAAATTATCTCTCATACTCCAATTAGTGCAGAAAAGTAAATAACCCATCACAAGCCCCCATAAGACTGGAATGTGTAAACAAGATAGAGTAACCCACTACCGTCTTTATCAACTCTCATAATACAATTTGAATTCCTCCAAGTCATGTCACACTATGACCATCAATGCCCATATTCATTATTAATCAACACTTATCAACTAACCATTATATAACAACTGATTCTCATGTATTAATAAATCATCCTTTATCAACTAAACATCACTTATTACCAAATCTTCATATAGTGGCTAATTATCACTTATCAACTAGTTATTAATTATAAATTTACCAAGATTTATCAACTAATCATTATTTACCTAGAATTCATTTATATCATACCATATTATAACTATTTCCTTATTTTTTGAATCAGCTAGATTGTTAATCTCATACTCTAATGTCATCATATCATAATAAGTATATCATCATATTATAATATGTATATCCAGACTCAAATTGATATAGATATTCAAAAATTCCTCATAAATATCATCATAATCATCTTTCGGCCTTGCCGAACATGTATATATCATCACAACTATCCTCCAAACTTGCCGAACATATTGATATCATGATAATCATCCTCCGACGTTTCCAAGAATATATATATATATATCATCATAATCATTCTCTGGCCTTTTCAGACATATATATATATCATTATAATCATCCTTCGGCCTTGCCTGTTATATGTATAATCAGTATCACCATCAATGTGTCTAATAACATAATAAATAGAGTACATAATGGCATAACCATGAACATGACATAATAACATGATCAATAATCATAATCAAAATAGTATGGTTGCCAATATAGTAAATAAGCACAATTTTGGTATAATCAATAGCATATTTACAAATATAGTCATGACACATGACCTCTAACATATCAATATGTACTATCAAGCATAGGCAATAACTTATCGATAGCTTAATTAATGGCTTATCATTAGAATAATAGATATCTTGTCATTTGTATAATTGATAGCTTATATATAGCTAATATATAACATAACCTATAGCTTATTTATAGCATAATCAATAACTTAATTGCTAATATAGTGATTAAGCATACCTCTAGCATGATTGATAGCGTAAATAATAATATATCGATAAGTATGATCACTAGCATAGTTAATAGCTCATTCATTGGCTCAATCAAGAGTATAATTATTGCTTAGTCAATATTATAATGAAAGTCTTATTCAATGGTATATTCGGTAGCCCAATCAATAACCACAACAATAGCACATTCAAAAGCTTATCAATAACATAAGTTTAATCAATAACTCATTCATGTCATATTCGTTAAGTATTACTTTCAAAATCATCCATCATAACTAATAATACCAAAGAGTCTAAATATCACCAAAATATCCATCTCCCTAGATGTACACAAGTGTATCAAAGGGATCTTCAATAACTATCACAAGTTTTAGCCTAAGTTGAGTAGATGTTCCCACTTCTAAATCAACTAAATCATTTACCAAGCGATATTTACCATAGACTAGTCTAAGGTATCTAAATCCACTATTAGATATTGAACAAGCCACAACTAGCCCTAGGATAATAATTCCTCCTAATATAGAGCAACATAGTCCATTTTACCTAAGGTATTGGCAATTTGGGTAAGTTTCATCCTAAACTCAAGTGACCAAGGATATCTTCTCATTAGTTTAGAAACTAAAGAATTTCCAACCTAAGAACAAGACTACAAGGTCAAATTCACCTAAGGTATGATAAACTAGGTTAATTATGCCCAAAACGATATCTAAAATAGCCTAACCGATCCAAATAACCAAAGTATTATAATATATAACACCAATACCTAAAACCCATCCATAGTACAACACAATATCATAAATGTACTATGAATTAGATCAATCTAAGAAGAGGTAAAACTTAGCCTACCTGGATGTTGAAGAAAACGCTCAAGATCCACTAAATCACCACTTTTCCCTTCCAAAAAGCTTCTACAAGATGCCAAGCTATCAAAAACACATACTACTCATTAATACAAGTATAGTAATATCCATATTTCACTATTGTGCTTTGGGTCCAAAAATCATATCAAAATCCCATGTGGGTCCTATTTACAAAAAATTTACATTTTCAAAACCAACCCTATATTCCCACATGGTCAAGGAATCATTACCATAAAAATGGGTGAATTCCAAGATAATTTGGGGCTAAATCAATCCCCTAATTTTTTGGGATTTTTAATAAGAAATGGAAATTTTGAACATGAAAAGGGTAAAATCTTATCCCAAATTCAAAGATAATCATGTAACAAGTGTTAGGCAAGCTCCCAAATCACCCACAAGCTCTAATCTTAAGCTATCTTTCTAATTAGGGTTTTAGCTCTCTTGGAATGGATAAATAATGGGAAAAATAGTGCAAACATGGTCTATTTATACCCATATCAGGTGTTTGGGTCTTGCACTGCTATTGTAGAAATACTACCTTTGTCAAGGGAGTCACGATTGTGACCCTAAAGTGTTGCTATCATAATACACTAGATACAACTGAGACATGGAAATATTCTAAGTCTCCGCCAAGCCCTTGGGATTCATCTATAATCTCATATATGAAAATAAACTATGTAACACCGAATTTGATATTTCAGACTCAATGGTTCAGTCAAAATTTACATTTGAGGTTATTTCGACAAAATATGGGTCCCACACCTAATTTCTAATTTCTTAACTTTCTGACCAATAGGTTGAAATAATCCCCTGCCTTTGGACTCAAATCCATGGTCCACCTTGCTTTATAATTGATATTTTGGAGCTGTTGAAATATTCAAAAATAACATTCGAGGTCGTTTGATTAAAGTTTTTGTTCGGTGACCATTTGGAACCACCAAGGACTTTAAAATAGAGAATTAACTCTTAAAACAAATGAACTTCCCGACAATCAAACTGTCAGTTTCAGCAAGTCATAAATGACTTGGGGTAACTATAGATAAGCTCTAATGTTGAAAATAAGTGGAAATATGGAAAATGACCTAAAGGGTCGTTACAACCTTTTATCTTTTGACTTTCCTTAAAAAGTCTCTTTTGGTCTTAAAGACCTATTTACAACCAATGGCAGCTGAATTTTTAGGTTATTCAACAAGATCTCAGACTTTATTCTTTGCTCTTGACTATTTCTTTTCTCACGATATCATAGCAATGATTAGAATTTTCTCCACTCATTGCCTCGAAAAATAAACATGGATCATTTTTACACCTAACATCAAAGTTGGACTCTTGGAGGTAAATAATTTAATCACTATAAGTGGCAGTTTTCCTTATTAACAGGAATCATCTTCAACTTTCCTCTAGATTTAATTCTTGAGGTTCATGTTCACTCTCAATAAAAGTCACTCTCAATATCTTGTTGAACCATTTCTTGCTCTAATATTCCTTGACTTGATTCAAAATTATTTTTGTTTATGAAAATCTAATACAATGGAACACTATCAGGAAATTGAGATGATTCACTTTCTTCCTCAAAGCTAATTGTAAAAGGAAGTTCACTCCTACTAATCCACGAATCTTTAAGGAAAAACATTTCTAGATTCAACAATCTTCATAATGTAAGAAAGACATTAAAATTTGTATCCCTAGATTTAAGCACATAACCAATGAAATGAAAATTTGTAATCGTTGGATCTAATTTCTTTAGATTAGGATTATGGATTCTAACCTCCATGACAATCCTAAATACACAAATAACCTAAACTAGATTTCTATCCAACCCATGTCTCATATAGTATCGTAGGGACCACTATAAGTGTAACCTTTTTTAGGAGTTTTGTAGCGGTATTAAGTGATTCACTCCATAATAAGACATATAAGTCAAAATGACTAATCATACTTTTTACCATATCCATAAGAATTTTGTTCCTTCTTTCAACCAAACTATTTTATTATGGTATTCCTAATAATGAATACTGAAAAACAATATCTTCTTGCTCAATGAACTTGGAAAATGGACTAGCAACTATCCCTTTTTGTATACCTATCATAGTACTTACCACCCTTATTAGATGTAATACCCCATAATATTCTATCTTAGTTATATTACTAAGGGGTCCAAGGCTTGAAAATTTCACTAAGTATTGAGGGACTTAGTCATTTTTAAGACACCTAAACTTTGATGATTTTTATTTTGGTCTTCTCGACCTAAAGACATGGATTTTTGAGTTGAAATATTTTTGGGGTTGTTAAAGGTATGTCTCGGATTTTTCAGATGAGCGTAGGGGTGCATTTGGAAAAAACAACCAGTAGACCCATCGGGATAGGTCTGCAATGCCTAATTTAGTCTGTCAAGATAAAGCACGCAGCACCCGATCTAGTCCCCCGGACTAGAGCCTGCGGTATGGGGATTACCCCACCGGTATGGAGCATACTTCACCCCTTGCTAATCTATCTAGCCAATGGCCTTTAAGGTAAGAGGGAATTTAGGTCATTTTCCCTTACCTTATTTTGCGCATAACATGAATTGGGGCTATTATAAGGACATTATTTGCATCTTTTACTCAAATTGCTCCCAAGAAAACCCTTCTTCATTCCTACGAACAAATTCAAGCTTCATTCTCAAGTAATCAAGAGTTCAAGCTTCCAATCCAAGAAAATCTTCAAGAATTCAGTTTTTAAGGTATGTGGGATGCTCATCCATGGGTTTTGTTCACCCATGGATCCTAAAAAACTTCTTTTAAACTAAAATATGGATTAAATTCATGTGTTTCCTTAGTAGTTTGACTCTATTCATGTCCAAGGATGATTCTATGAAAAGTTAGGTTATCTTATGATTTAAGCTTCAGTCTCCTATGTTATATTCAAGTGCATTTTATGTTATATTATCAGGTTATGATCTCAGTAATGTAACCATGATGATTTCCCATATTTTAAGGTATTTCCATATCCAAGTTCACGATTCTCATATGTTTGATGAAATGTCTATATTTAAGGTCTTTGGACCATGATTATATACTATAGTATAGCAAGTTGATATTGTATCTTTATGATCGTTCAGTGTTGGTGGGTTATGAACACCCGATACCTACGTGTTTACTTATATTTTAGACCATTCAAGTAATAATTAAGTAAAACCAGGAGTATTATTATTTACTCAAATATTTATGATCATGATGAGAATATCAGTTATGTAAAAATATTTGGTTGTGTTTAGTTTTGTCCAGTGCCACTGTCAGTTCTGTTGGGAGTAGGATTTCGAATCTAGCGAACCCAGAGATGGGGCCTCATATTATAGTAGAGGGTGTAACCCTTAGTACGAATCCCTAAGTTATAGAACTGTGTAGCCAACGTAGGTATGAGATGTCTTACCTGCCAGTTGAGGGTTGACACATATCTCATTAGAGCACCTTCCAGTGAAGGGTGACTCCTTGGTCCTTCAGTACATTGTTTTAGTAGATCTACACAAAAAGTGTTAGTACTTGTGGCACGGTACTGACACCCTTTCAACTGGGGTTACAAGTTGGACCCCAATTAGCTCATATTGGGGGATATCGATTACATAATACCTCATATAGTTTTATTCAGTATTCAGTATGTCTAAACTCAGGTTTGCTTGACCAAAGCATACAAATCTTTAATAATTTAGTTATATAAAATTTAGTTTTTTAGATTACAGACTATCTCAAAAACATATTTATTCTTGGTTATTTATTCTTTGATATTTCATGTTTATGCATTTATGCTCAGTTATCTCATGCATTTCAGCTAGTCCTCATCTCATTTACCAGTACATTCAAAGTACTGATCACATACTTTTCTTTCTGCTATGTTATCATGTAAGGTTGGTCAGATGCATAGTTTTCTGACCGCTCTTAGACAACTCAGTGATACTCAGCAGTAGTAGTGGTGAGTCCTCATTTAGCTAGGGCATGATTTGCTTATTTTAGTTACTTCAGTACTTTATTATATTCAGTCAGTTGGAGTTAGTTGGGGATCTATCCCATCAACTCCTCATGATGTTTAGAGGCTTTCAAACAATCAGTTAGATAGTCAGTCAGTCATTTCAATGCTATCAGTTGTTTTAGATAGATGGTTTCTAGGATTTTATTAGATATTTTAGAAATATTTTGATATTCATTTCAGTATCCAATTTTACCATATTTTATCAAATTGCCTCTCACACATATATCGTATTACTATTTTTTAGTGCTCATAGTAGTACTAGCTCATGGGTTAGCTTATGGTCACTTGTGGCCGTAAGCACTGTTATCTCAACTAAGGGATAGACTCGGGTCATGATAAAACTTGGTATCAAATCCCAAGGTTTTAAAGTGTCTTAGAGAGTTTAAAAGCCATATTGAGCAGGGTCTTGTGCATGGTTGTGAAGTGCGCCACACTTATGGACAAGAGGGTATGAAATATTTTTAGGAAAATTTTCCTTCTTTCAGTGTTTATTTCATATGAAAGAGCATGAGTTCTATTTAAAAGATCTTTCTAATTCATCCTTCATTCCATTTATAAATAATGCCTTATAGAATAAATAATAGAAGAAGGAATGGGGATCAACATACACCATCGCTTATTTAAGAAGATCCCTTGAATGAGCATATTTCTCACTCTAAATTTAGGGCCACTTTCAGACCTTGGCTTATTCAGTATCTACTCAAAACAACTAGCAGAATGTTTCCCTAGCTAATCTAGTGGAAAATACAACTGCAGTTAGGATTTAGGATTTCATTCAGATGAATCCCTTTCTATTTTTGGGATCCAAGTTTGATGAGAATTCATAGGAGTGTCTGGCTATGGTGTAGAAAGTGACAGATATTATGGGCATTACTTTAATTAGGAGTGTAAAGTTAGTGATATATCAGCTGTAGGATATATAGCTCATACCTAGTTTAAGTAGTAGAAGGAAGACCGAGGTATGAAGGTAGCGTCTATTGAGTATGAGGAGTTTTCCACTACTTTCTTAGATAGTTTCTTTCCATTAGAGTTGAGGGAAGCTAAGGTTCAAGAGTTTATAATTTTAAAGCAAAGGAGTATGAGTGTAAAGGAGTACTCGCTTAAGTTCACTTAATTGGCAAGGTATGCTCCTACTATGGTGGAAGATAATAGGTCTAGAATGAGTAAGTTTGTATCTAGTGTAGCTAATAGTGTGGTTACAAAGTGTAGGATTGCTTTTTTATTAAGGAAATAGACCTATCTAGACTTATGGTTCATAATAGTAGATTGAGGAGAAAAAGCATAAGAAGAGAAAAAGAGAGAATAAGAGGGACAGAATGGGTAGTTTTAACATCTCTCAGCCAAGGTCAGAAGGTGGTAATCATTCTCAGTTCCATCAAAGATATTCAACCCCAGCTCCATCATTAGCTAGTGTGGCAGGGCCCAAGTTTGGGTAAGACAATCGGGATAGGGCTCTAGGCTCTAAGTCCCAGGGTAGTATAAACAGTGGTCGTACTAATTCACTCTGAAAGAAGTGTAAAAGGTATCACTAGGGTGAGTGTAAAGCTGGTAGTGATGGGTGTTTTGGATGTTGCAAGCCAAGCCACAGGGTCAGTCCAATCATTCTTCAACTCCAGTAGGTCGCCCGACTCAGTAGGGTGCTACTTCCAGTGCCACCAATGGGTAGCATCAGATTAGGTTGTATGTACTCTAGACTCAGCATGATAAGTAAAGTTCTCCTAAGGTGGTTACGGGTACATTATAGGATTTCTATCTTCATGTTTATGCATTGTTAGATCTCGGAGCTTCACTTTCTTTTGTGACTCCTTATATAGTTTTAGATTTTGATGTCAGTCCCATAACATTAGCAAAGCCTTTCTCAGTGTCTACCCCAATGGGTAAATCTATTATAGCCAGATAGTATACAGAAATTGCTTGATCATAGTATCTCAGAGAATTACCTCAATTGATTTTATGGAGTTACAGAGATTAATTTTGATGTCATTCTCAGCATGGATTGGCTCTACTCATGCTAAGTCTCAGTTGATTGCAGAAATAAAGTCATTCAGTTTCGGTTTCCTATTGAACCAGTCATTGAATGGAGGGGTAGTACATCAGTGCTTAGGGGTCAGATTATTTCATATCTTAAAGTAAGAAATATGATATACAAGGGGTGTATTTACCATCTTGTCCGAGTTAAAGACTCAAATTTTGAGACCCTGAGTCTCGAGTCAGTTTTTGTAGTAAGGGAATTTCTAGATGTGTTTCCTGAAGACCTTTCCAGAGTTCCTCCCAAAATGAAAATTGACTTCAGAATAGATTTCTCCAGATATCCAGCCTATCTCTATTTCACCTTACAGAATGACTCCAGCTAAGCTTAATAAGTTGAAAGAAAATTTAAAAGATCTCTTAGATAAGGGTTTTATTAGGCCTAGTATTTCTTCATGGGGCATTCCAGTCTTGTTCGTGCATAAGAAAGATGATTCTTTTATAATATGCACTAATTACCATCAGTTGAACAAAGTCAAAATTAAGAATAAGTATCCATTCCCCAGAATTGATGAATTATTCGACCTACTTTAGGGTGACAGTTATTGCTCTAAGATAGACCTCAGATCCATCTATCATAAGCTTCAAGTCAGAGAATGTGACATTCTAAAGACAACTTTTAGAACTCGATATGGTCACTTCGAATTCCTAGTTATGTCTTTTGGACTAAATGCTCCTGCAACTTTCACAGACTTGATTTACAGGGTATTCAAATAGTACTTGGACATGTTCGTTATAGTCTTTATTGATGATATCCTTGTTATTTCTATAGTGAGAATGATTATATAGACCATTTAAGAATTGTGTTGCAGACCCTTATAGCTTATCAGTTGTTCGCCAAATTCTGTAAGTGCAAATTTTGGCTAAGATCAAAAGCTTTTCTTAGCCATATTATTTTTAGTAATAGCATTAGAGTTGACCCTCAAAAGACTAAAGTGGTGAGGAACTAGCCCAAACTCATCTCTCCATCAGATATGAGAAGTTTTTTTGGGTTTGGATAGCTAATACAGGGGTTTGTTGAAGGGTTTTCTTCTATTGTATCCCCCATGTCTTGATTGACTTAGAATAAAGTCAAATTTCAATGGTCAGATTCTTACGTGAAGAGTTTTTAGAAGTTGAAGACTCAGCTCACTTTCGCTCTAGTCTTGACTCTGCCAAATGGTTTAGATGGGTTTGTAGTTTATTGTGATACTTCAAAAGTTGGTCTATTTGTGTATTGATGCAGAAAGGTAAGGTCATAGCCTACGCCTCTAGATAGCTTAAACCCCATGAAAAGAATTATCCTACCTATGATCTTGAGTTGACAGCTGTTGTACATGCATTAAAAATTTAGAGACATTATCTATATAGGGTTCATATTAATGTGTTCACTGATCATAAGAGATTATAGTATGTTTACATGCAAAAATATCTAAATATTCATCAAAGAAGGTGTCTTGAGTTGTTAAAAAATTATGATATGTGTGTGTTGTATCATCCGGGCTAGGCCAATGTAGTGGCAGATGATCTCAGTAGATTGTTTATAGGCAGTTTTGTTCATATTAAGAGAGATAAGAAGAGTTAGTGAGATTTATCAGCTTGCTAGATTAGGTGTTTGGTTGGTTGATTCAACAAAAGGTAGAATAAAGGTTAAGAATTGTTCAAAATCTTCACTAGTGGATGAAGTGAAAGAAAAGCAAGACATAGATCCTACTTTGGTTAAGTTAAAGGAGGCAGTTAGAGATTAGAAGGTAGAGTTTTTCTCCTAAGTGGGAGATGGTGTGCTTCATTGTCAGGGTAGATTATGTGTTCTATGTGTTGATGGTTTGAAGCAGCGGATTTTAGTGGAAGCACGTGGTGTGCGGTACTCTATCCACCCAGGAACTACTAAGATGTACCATGATTTATGGGAAACCTATTGGTGGAGTGGTATGAAGAAGGATATTGTAGGGTTTGTGGTTAAGTGTCCAAATTTTCAGCAGGTGAAAATTGAGCACCAAAGGACTAGTGGTTCATTATAGGAGTTTAGAATCCCCACCTAGAAGTGGGAAGTGGTGAACATGGATTTTATGATAAGATTGCCTTATATGCGTCATCAGTATGATTTGATATGGGTCTTTTTAGATAGAATGACCAAATCAGCTCAATTTTTGCTAGTTCATACTCGTACTCAGTTGAGGATTAACCTAGGCTTTATATTAGGGAGTTAGTTAAGTTGCACAGGATTCCATTGTCTATTATTTCATATAGAGGTACTGAGTTTACCTCTAACTTTTGAAAGGCTTATCAGAAGGGTCTTGGTACCTAAGTTCATCTCAATATAGCTTTTCATCCTTAGACAGATGCTCAGGCAGAGAGGACCATTCAGACCTTAAAGGACATGTTGTCGGCATGTGTTATTGACTTTAAAGTTAGTTGGGATGACCACTTACCTTTGATTGAATTTGCCTATAACAATAGTTATCACTCCAATATTCAAATGGATCTGTGGGAAGCTCTCTATGGAAGGAGATGTAGATCTCCTATTGGTTGGGAAATAGAAGCAGATATACAGACCAATACCCTTATTTTTTTCTCCGTAAACTCAGATTCAACTTAAGGTATCGATTTTCCTCAGATTGACTCTTTTCCATTCTCAGTTTCAGCTATGTAACCAATCTTATGACATTTCATGCATTCACAAAATCAATTTCGTTCATGTAGTATGTTTCCGAGTAGTTATGAAATCAAGTTTCAAGTCATGCATTTTTAGTATATAATTTTAGTTTCCTCAGTACTCTCAGTCTAGCTAGTCTCATTCTAGGATGAATATTTCCAAGGGGGAGATATTGTAATACCCTGTAATATTCTAAGCTCGGTTCAACTCTTAGTTGCATGCTTAAAGGGTCCAAGGCTTAAAAGTTTTAGTAAGTGTTGAGGACTTAGTCATTTTCAAGACCCCTAAACTCCAATGATTTTTATTTTGGTCTTCCAGACCTTGAGATGTGGATTTTTGAGTTGAAAGATGTTCGAGGTAGTTAGGGGAACGTCTCGGTAAAGTTTTGGATTTTAGGGGTGAATTTGGGAAATAAAACCAATACAGCCACCGGGATAGGCTCTCAGCACCCGGTTTAGTGTGCCAGGATAAAGCCCATGGCGCTCGATCTAGTCCAACGGACTGGAGCCTACGGCACAGGGTTTACCCCACCGGTCTGGAGCCTACATCTCCCCCTTCTAATTCATCCAGCCTTTGGACTTTTAGCCAATGGGATATTTAGGTTATTTTCCTTATCCTATTTCGTCCATAACACGAATTAAGTCTTCCAAAAGGGCATTATTTACCTCCTTTACTCAAATTTCTCCAAAGAAAACCCTCCTTCTTCTCCATGAACAAATTCAAACTTCATTCTCAAGTAATCAAGAGTTCAAGCTTCCAATCCAAGAAAATTTTCAAGAATTCAGTTGTTAAGGTATGTGTGATGCTCATCCATTGGTTTCGTTCACTCATGGAGCCTAAAAACCTTCTTTTAAACTAAAATATGGATTAAATTCATGTGTTTCCTTATTAGTTTGACTCTATTCATGTCCAAGAATGATTTGATGAGAAGTTAGGTTATCTTATGATTTAAGATTCAATCTCCAAAGTTACATTTGAGTGAATTTCATGTTATATTATTAGGTTATGATCTTAGTCATGTAACCATGTTGTTTTTCCCATGTTTTAAGACATTTGTATGTCCAAGTTCATGATTCTCATCTGTTTGATGAAATGTCTATGTTTAGGTCTTTTGACCATGATTATATACTACAGTATTTCAAGTTGATATCGTATTTTTATGATCGTTCAGTGCTGGAGAGTTATGAACACCCGATACCTATGTGTTTACTTATATTTCAGATCTTTCAAGTAATAATTAAGTGAAACAATGAGTTTTTATTATTTACTCAGATATTTATGATTATGTTGAGCACTGTCAGTTATATCATAATATTCAGTTGTGTTTAGCTTAGTCTAGTGCCAGTGTCACTTATGTTAGGAGTAGGATTTAGCACCGAGCAAACCCAGGGATAGGGGCTCATCTTCTACTAGAGGGTGTGACCCTTAGTAGCAATCCTTGAGTTATATAACTACGTAGCCAGCGTAGGTGTGAGATGCCTACCTTCCAGTTGAGGGTTGACACCTATCTTATGAGAGTACCTTCTAGTGAAGGGTGAATTCTTAGTCCTTTGAGATACTAGTTTAATGGATCCGCACAGCCAGTGTCAATACCTGATGTTGGGTGTATTTATGCATTCTAGCATTACTATTCTAGCTTTTTAGTCTTGTTTTCAGGATTATTCTAAGATATAATGGTTAATAATGAGATAACTGTGTTAAAACATGTGTTTATATGGTTCAAGGTGAATTCCAAGCCAGTTCGTACTTAAAAGAATCAATTGGAGTTTAATAGAGAAAACTAGTCTTTCTAGAGTGAGCTAGTTGCTTGTATAGCCTCTCTTGTTGGATTCTATTGTGTTATATGTGTTCCTTATGGTTTTAAATGTGTTATTGTATGTGGAACTAAGTTTTAGGAGTGTACATAGGGCACATGAGACTAGAGTAGAGTTGAAACTTGAGTTAAAGATCAAAGTGAAATTTGCCTATGCTTAGCTCTTTTTTTCTATTTTGGTGTGTTGGATGTTGTGTTGTTTTGAGATTTAAATTGTTGTGTTTAATCATATATGAAGGATATACAATCTATAAATCAAGTAGGAATAACTCAAAAAGGTTCAGAATGGCTTAACGAAGGCACAATATACAGATTGATGCACTTTTGGATCCCTAGAATGTCTAGGGCTCGTGTAGCTTGTACGAGTGGACAATTGAATTTTTAAAAATACCAATGGATTCATAAGAGGCCTAAAATTTCAACCATATGGTGCGTGTGTTCCTAATGGCGATTATCACACGATGCAGACTCATTTCTGTGCCTTATTTTGCCTTAGAAAAATTCTGAACAACAAATTCTAGAGAGGTAGGGAGATTTAGAGGTGACTCCTTACCTGGAGTGGGGCTCAACCCATGGAGCATCCCTACCCATTCTTGGGCTCAATAACTGAAGGTTTTTAACTCCAACATGGATTGGGCTTACTCCTATACTATAAATATATGTTATATCATGTTTTTACATACTTTTGGACATCTTGGAGGATTGGAGGTTGCACAACTTCTTTTTAGGTTTTATCATTCTTTAATTTAGTTTCTTCATGGTTTGTATCATCAATCCAAGGATTTGGATGATTAATATTTCCATTAAAGGATAAAACCCCTATTCGGGGATAAGGCCACGTTTATGATTACTTTTGTTTTGAATTAATTTTGTTTGATTTGTTTATTATTATAGGGGTTTGTTTATTCTTGTTTTATCTATTTTAAGGATTATATACCCTTAGAATATATCAATTGTCAACCTTGGGATCTCGGGAGAGGGAACAGGGAGATAGTACATGGGAATAAGCAAAGTATGGTTCTTGTTTCTTTATAAAATAAGAAATTTGAATTAGTATCTAGGATAGGGATGTTCTTAGATGCCGTACTTGATTCATATGTAGGATGAAATATTTAAAGATCTTAAGTGAACTATTACATCCCTGCTCAACAATGTAGGTGTAAGGTTCAACCGGTTAGAGGTTGGGAAATCATAACCATGCAATTGACCCTATGAATCAACAACCACATAATAAATTCAATGAATGTAGTTCATTAGTAGTATGATTGTTCGGAATCCTTAACCCAGGATCTCTATCCTTTGATTGTCCAAAGTTTTTACTTATCTGCAATAGTTTAGTTTATTTTTAGTTGACAATTCTAAAAATCTATTTTTTACTCTTCTCAATTTGTTAAACTAGATTTAGATAGGTGGCGAACACAAGTCCCTGAGAGATCGATACTTGGGCTTCCTTGAAGCCACTTTACTGCTTGATAAGACCACGTACACTTGGGTGGACACTGTCAAGTTTTTGGCGTCGTTGCCGGGGACTTGTAACTAGGCAACTATTTTAATTTTAGTTTTTATTTAGTTTATTTTTATTTTATTTTATTTCTCTTTTTATCATACTTCTTGACATGACAACCTGTGATAGATGGTGTTCGAGTGATGACGATTCTATATGGTGGGAAATTCTTGAAATTGTTAAGGAGATACCACTGCCACAATGGGTATAGTGGCTAAGAAAAGAAATATATGAGGAGGACAGTAGCCAATTTATGGAGAAAAAATAAAAATAGCAATCACTTGATTGTCATCCTTATCGTGAGACTGAAATTGAGAAGGCGAATAAAAGTGAGTGTGTAAATTTTGAAGTACGATTGGTTGGGCTGCATTTGAAGCACTTTTCTATATTATGTTTAGATGATGTCTTGTTTGTGGAATTATTTAAAATAGTGGAAGAGTGTGAAGATAAGGAATAAAAATCCTATATTCTTGATTTTACACCAGATAAGCAATGTAAAAACACCTCTCTTTAAGGCTGAGTGGTTTACCATGAACATTTTATTAATCAGTTCGTTAATCTTTGTACCACCTCCCTATGATCAAGGCAAAAATATGGATGGGATGTTTGGGGTGAAATTTATATCCTTAAGGTGGAGGAAAAGTTGATATGGGTTGTGCCGCGACACTAAATTAGGCGCTTCTTGGAAGGCAATCTAAGCTTAGGTATGTTTTTTTTAGTTTTTTTTTGTTTTTATTTCACATAGTTTTTGTTAGTCACAGGTTAATGAAAAGTCTGAGTACCATAAACTTGAGCTTAAAGTATGGTAAAGACTGAGTGTGGGGTCCATTGGATCTCCTTTATGTGAAGATGTTACTAGCTAGTCCTAGAGGCCTCATGGAGTATGCCTATCTCTTACTTTAAAAGTTCACTTTGGGGAGAAAGTAGATTTTTAATTATGGGGTGGGGAAATTCCTAAATTTTGGCTCAATTTAAAAATTTTTAGGTTAGGAATAAGTAAGACATTCTAGTTAGTGCTATTTTTAATTGCATGATGCAAGTGGGTTTGTTTGTAAAAACATGTTGATTGATGACTGAATTGCTATTTTTGAGACTCCTAGGATAAAGTTTATGACTTTTTTGCATGTTGGCTTAATTTTGAATTTATGCTATTGTTTGGTTGGGAGTTTATGATGATCCTATTGAGTTGAGCATGTGCCATGTGTGATGTGAGGTATTTGTATATTCTTTGTTGTATATGATGTCTATAACTTTCCCGGTGTGTGTGTGAAGAAAAATAAAGAATGTGGGTTTAAGAGATGATTTAGGCATTTCTTTGATAGCCTTGTTCTACACCTTCTATTTGTCCTACCCATTGTGCATTATCCTAGTTAACTCCTATTGATCCTTTAGCCTTTTCTTCGGTAGCCTCATAAGTATCCTAATCTCTTTCTTTGATAGACCATAATTTGATCCAAAAAGCTCCTTAGTGCTTTAATGAAAAAAATAATTGAGGAAGGAGTTTTAGTAATTGAAGAAGAAAAAGGTGAAATTGATGCCCCAAGGTAATAGTTATTGTTATTTATAATTGATGTATGGTGGTTGGGATTGATATAAATGATATTAGAAATATTTCCATGATTGTAGAAAAAGAAAAAAAATTGAATCTTGAGGGAATAAACAACATACCCACATGTGTTTGTAAAAATACTTAAAGAAAATGGGGCAAAAAAAAGATATGGGAGGATGAAAAAGTGTAATATGGTTGCTGGAGAATGGTTTTAATAGTAAAAGGTAGTGTATTAAAGCGCTTAGAGAGCTTAGTCACTATTCTTGGCAAAAATAGTTCCTACCCGTCCCTTAGCCTACATTACAACCTGAAAAAGTCCTAATTGATCCTAAGTTTTACATCGAATATTAGTGGAGTATTACACTAAGGGTAAACCTATGGTTCATTGTGTGTAACTTATGAATTCTTTATGAGAGTGAGCTTAATTTGATTCTTATACCCATCATGCTATGAATTGATTGATTGTGAGTGATTATGGGTAACTCTCTTGTTGTGAGGGGCACATGTTTGATGAATATGGGTGATTCGTATGATTTCATTGATTGAACAATAAGCATGAGTTTGCCATTAGGTGAGTCAATTCTTGAGGCTAGGATGTTTCAAGTAGTGCTCATAAGCTTTTAGTTGTATAAATAACATGCTTAGTGTAGCAACTTGCATTCTATGTAGTCATTGTAGCGCTAGCTTGAGTGTCTTGCATTTAGTTGAAGTGTAGAGTCTCCATAATTGATGATGATTTTAGTCAAGAGTTATGCATTCTAGCATCACTATTCTAGCCTTTTTAGTCTTGTTTTGATGATAATTATAAGCTATAATGGTTAATAATGAGATAAATGTGTTAAAACATGTGTTTATATGGTTCAAGGTGAATTCCAAGCAAGTTTGTACTTAAAAGAATCAATTGGAATTCAATAGAGAAAACTAGTCTTTCTAGCGTGATCTAGTTGCTTGTCTAGCCTCTATTGTTGGATTCTATAGTGTTCTATGTGTTCCTTATCGTTTTAAATGTGTTATTATATGTGGAACTAAGTGTTAGGAGTGTACATAGTGCACATGAGTCAAGGGCAGAGTTGAAACTTGAGTTAAAGGTCAAAGTGAAATTTTCCTATGCTTAGCTCGTGTTTCTATTTCTTAGTGTTGGATGTTGTGTTGTTTTGAGATTTAAATTGTTGTGTTTAAAAATATAGGATGCTTGGTTAATGGATTATGATGATATATTAAGGATATACAAGCTTCAAATCAAGTGGGAACAACTCAAAATGGCTCTAAATAGATCAACGAAGGCACAATATGCAGATTGACGCACTTTTGGACCCTTGGAATGTCTAGGGCGTGTGTGGATGGTAGGATTAGACAATTGAATTTTTAAAAATACCAATCGATTCATAAGAGGCCCAAAATTTTAACCATATAGCTCATGGTGGTCATAAAGGCGATTAGCCTGCGATGTGGGCTCATTTTGGTGCCCCCTTTTGCCTTAGAAAAATTCTAAACAACAAATTCCAGAGAGGTAGGGCCATTTGGAGGCGACGCCTTACCTGGAGTGGGGCTCAACTCAGGGCTCCGCTCCACCCACTCCCGGGCTCAATAACTGAAGGTTTTTAACTCCAACACGGATTGGGCTTACTCCTGTACTATAAATACATGTTATATCACCTTTTTTACATACTTTTGGACATCTTGGAGCATTAGAGGCTACACAACTTCTTTTTAGGTTTTATTATTCTTTAAGTTAGTTTCTTCATGTTTTTATCTTCAATCCAAGGAATTAGATGATGAATATTTCCATTGAAGGCTAAAACTCCTATCTGGGGTTAAGGCCACATTCATGATTACTTTTGTTTTGAATTAATTTTATTTGATTTTCTTATCACTATGGGTGTTTGTTTATTCTTGTTTTAACTATTTTAAGGATTATCTACCATTAGAATATATCAACTGTCAACCTTGTGATCTCGAGAGAGGGAATAGGGAGATAGAACATGGGAATAAGCAAAGTATGATTCTTGTTTCTTTTTAAAATAAGAAATTTGAATTAGTATCTAGGACAGGGATGTACTTAGATACCGCACTTTATTCATATGTAGGGTGAAATTTGTAAAGAACTTAAGTGAATTATTACCTCCCTGCCCAACGATGTAGGTGTAAGGTTCAACTTAGGTAAACAGTTAGAGATTGGGAAACCGTAATCATGCAATTAACCCTACGAATCAACAACCACGATAAGAAATTTAATGAATGTGGTTCATTAACGTAGTGTGATTGTTCGGAATCCTGAACCCTGGATCTCTATCCTTTGATTGTCCAAAGTAATTTTCTTTTCTGCAATAGTTTAGTTTATTTTTAGTTTACAATTCTAAAACTCTATATTTTACACTTCTCAATTTGTTAAACTAGAAGTAGATAGGAGGCGAATGCAAGTCCCTGAGAGATCGATACTTGGGCTTCCTTTAAGCCACTTTACTACTTGATAAGACCAGATGCATTTGCGTATGCTCTTGGGCACTGTCAGTACCCGTGGCTCGGTACTGACACCCTTCAAACTAGGGTTACATGTTGAACCCTATTTAGCTTAGATTGGGGTATGTCGGTTACATGCTACCTCCCATATTTTTAGTCTGTATTCAGTATGTCTCAGCTCAGGTTTGCTTGACCAAAGTATACATATTTTTAGTTATTCAGTTATACAAAATTTAGTCTTTCAGATTACAGATTATCTCAGAAACATATTTATGCTTGGTTTTGAATTCTCAGATATTATATTTTCATGCATTTATGCTCAGTTACCTCATGCATTTTAGCCAGTCCTCATATCATATACCAAATCATTCAAAGTACTGAAAACATACTTTTTTTTTGCACTCTGTTGTCTTATAACATAGGTTCGAACACTCAGTTACGCCACCACTCTTAGACAGCTCAATGATACTCATAAGCAGTAGTGGTGAGTCATTTTCCATCGAGGGCATGATTTTTTTATTTCAGTTACTTTAGTACTTTCTTATATTCAGTTAGTTGAAGTTAGTTGAGGATCTATCCCATCAACTCCTCATGATGTTTAAAGGCTTTTAGACAATCAGTTCGATAGTCAGTTAGTCATTTCAATGCTATCAGTTATTATACTTCAGACATGTTTTAATACGTATTTCAGTATTCAATTTTACTTTATTTTATTAGTTTACCTCTCACACATGTGTCATTTTACTATTTTTTTCAATGCTCATAGTAAGTACCAACTCATGGGTTAGCTTGTGGTCACTTATGGCCGTAAGCACCGTTATCGCGACTAGGGGGTTGCCTCAGGTCGTGACATCAAACCTCATGATATTTATCCTATTATTTCTTTTGGTTTTCTCGTTCTACCTTAAAATGTTTTGAAATCATCTAATAATTTAGTCTTTTTGAAAAAAAATAGAGATACATATATATAAAATGGTCAACAATAAATAAGATAAATTATCTCTGACCATTATAATAAGGATGAATAAATGGTCCATAGATATTCATCTGTACAATTTTTACAACTTAAGAGTTTCTTCAAGCACCTTTAGTGAAATTGTTTGTCTGTTGCCTTTTATGTAGTTTATACAAGTTTCACAGTTAAATAGGTCTATCGTTTGGAGAACTCTATTGTAACAACCTGATATGTGAAATTATTTATTTGTTTTGACCATTTTTCATTTCTCCATAGTTGTTATATCTTGATTATTAGATGAGGAGATGGTTGGCATGTTTCTCAAGGTTTTTGAGAGTGATTTGGGAGAGTTTAAGATTATTTGAGGCTTTAACACCTATTAGTTTAACTTCGATCAATATTTTGGTTTTTGGGTGCCAGATGGCGATTTGGACAGTTTTATTAGATCTAGAATGCCAATTTGGGATTATTAGAGTGTGTAGTTCAAGCCCGAAGCCTTTACTTTACATTTTGAACCTTTATTTGTAAACTAGTTAAATTTAAGCTTTTAGGGGTCTTGGGGGACAATTTGCTGCAAAATAACACTTTTTAGAAGTTTGATTTTTCCATTGAGTCCAAAATATCAAAATTATCCTAGTAGAATATGATTTTTTAGTCCTGTAGAGTCCTAAAAATATCCCTAGGGGTGGTTCGATGACCTTAAAATGGAAACTTCAACTAGTGCAACAACTGATGTCTGGTGAATCAGGCTTCTGTCGTGATCATATATCTATACGTCATGATTGAAATCCTTGTTGACATTCTTTTTTGTGATTGCAATGCGTATTTTGGTGGATTAGGTCAGGCTTAACCAGCTCAGTTGTGAGGCCCTTCTCTAGCGATCACAATGAGCAAACTTAACCCGATCAGCTTTGATCCTCGTGATAGCAAAGAGGGGGTCTCCGATTGTGAGGCACTAGTTGCAGAAAAATATAAATACTTTTTTTCTGTGATTTTTACTAATTTGGGAGATGGAAGCTTAAAAAAGATGATTTCTAGGGTATTTTTCACCATTCTAGCTTGGGTAAGCTCCTAAATCTTATTTCCATTAACTTCCATTGATTTCTAATAAATTTTTGGGGGTTTTAATGGTAAAGCATTAAAATAATTTTGTTCAATTTTAGACTTGTTTTCTACTCATTTTTTCATGAGTTTTTGACTATAGACTCCTATAATATTGGAAAATATGTTTCAGAATAAAATTTTGATTTTGCCTCTTTTGTTTTTGAACTAATATTTTGGATTCATTTTAAAAATAGTTAATATGGGTATCACTAGATTTATTTGAACGTGTAGGTGATGTTTTTGATAGTTTTAGATCATCAAGAGACCATTCATTATGGATATTGCTCATTTTGAAGGATTGTAGCTTGGATTTTGGCACTTCGAGGTATGTTATGACTTAACTTTCTTCAGATTAGGATGGATAGTTAATAAACTTTGAAAGCATGCTATGGGCTAGGGAATTAGATTTGGGAATCATATTTTAAGATTATTTTATTTTATCATGTTGCTCGTATAGGGGCTTATGTGCATTTATTGTTGACTTGAGAGGTGGTAAATAATATGATGCCTGTGTGGGGACTTTATTTGATGATTCAGGCCTACTTAAGCATTATTTTCCATTATTATTATTTTGTCACCCGCCGGGGGTGTAATTAGATATCATAGGCCTTCTTTGTGTATTTTGATTATGTTATTCACATAGTTGATGCCCAAATGAGGGATTTTAATGGTATTCTGAATGTTTTATAGGACTATTCATACCCATGGTACCCTATTATGGCTTATATCATGATTCATTATAATTTGGAGTAGATTCTAAGCTCATTCATACTTGTATTGAATTGATGTTTATCTTCATTCTTGTTGGTTGTGAGCATTACACCTCATATTATCTAACTAAATGTTCATGATAAACTGATACTAATGAGGTACTTTGGTTTTGAAATAAAAATAGAAATTCTTTTTATAAAACCATTGGTTGAGGTTATTGCTGGTAATTGAGATATTAGGAACCTAGGTCGAGATCATTTGTTGGTAAGGTTTGTTAAGATTATAAAAGTATATAGGTTATGAATCCCCCATGGGTCTTGTTCAAAATGCTGAGGTTTTGAAGGTGTATACATGAGTTCCACCATGTTACATCATTGCTTTGCATACACATCTTTTGTGTTTCCTTCTTGTACTTGTTGATGTGTACTTTACTTCCCTTATAATATTTATATTGTGTCTATAGTTTCCCCTTTAGATCTTATATTTTAGAACTATTAGTGGAGACGGTGTGAGCTACCATTTGAGAACTTTTTTTTCTTTGTAGGTGACGTGCTCATAGTATACTTATATTTTTTATACTTTGCTCAGTAGGCTTATGATACCTTCCAAGTATGAGTTTATCATAGTTGTTCCCTTTCATTATAGATACAAATTTGAGTATGACTCATGATAGTTGAGTTCATGCCATCAATGAGAATATTTTAAGGTACCGGTGAGCTTCAAAGTTTGAGGGTAATTTCCAAAATTCATCTTATCTTAGCTGTCTAATTTTATCTTTCATATATGTATTCATATTATCCTTAGTTGTATTAGATGCTCCTTACACTTGTGAAACTTACATCTTAGGGTTTATATATGTATGACTCGTTCAAATTCTTATTTAGTATATGTTATGTCCTGACTTTGTTCAAGAAGTCTCACACTTATGAGTTTATTTCCTTTTTATTATTCTTCCTTACTATGGTGGGATTTTTAATCACCTACTAAGGTTGGGCCAAATTAGGTACCATCGTTACCTCAACTTTAGGGTCCGAACATCCATCCTTTCTAACCTTTTGATTCGCTCAATGGAGATATGTCTCAATCTCATATGCTATAAAGAAGCACAAGTTTTGTTTCATCACTTCTCTTTATGCTAGCATTAAAATGCGTAGGTAGGTGCTTGCTCCAAAAAATTAAATCTACATTAAACCTAAATAATCCATCACTTAAAGTTCCAGTTAGGACTTATGAAGTTTCGATAATTAACAAGAGGCCATGAAATAACTAAGTGTAGCTCATTCATGAAACTTCAAAAGAGTTCAACTTGAAAGCAAACTTTTTGTTGATAAAGTCACATATGAAAAAATAAAGGAATGAAAGTTTGTTACTTCAGAAAAACATAAGGAGATCATGATGTGCTGAAAATGAGAGAGAGTATTTGACTACAACACTCAAGAAGAGAGTCCAAGCATTATGGGAGTCCTTGAGGAGTTAAAAGTCTATTTGGATTTGAAAACCAATTAAAGGACTTCCAAAACAAGATTCATGTACGTATACTGAGAAAAAAAAAAGATAAACACGAGCAAATAAGAAAGAATAATATTTGGGAGAGTTCTGCCTAGCTATTCAAGTTCTGCTAGTACTAAGAACCAGATTGAAGAAAATGTTCCATAGGACTATATTTTATAGTTCTTGAGTCTTTTTTTTTAGTATTGTTCTATCCAGTTATAATTTAACACTTTCTTAGAGATAGTGTGATATAAACTAATTAAGTGTTTAGTTTTATCATGACCCAAAACACAAATCATGGGGCACCTACTGATGAGTCAACAATTTACAACTCATTTAGCCTAAAAACATAGAGAAATCAAGCCGTTAATTCCAATTTGAGTTAGTTTTAATGCTATTTTTATTTATTTATAGGGTTTAAGTGAATAAATGGTTGATAGAGCAAAGGAGAGCAAAACATGGAGAATTGGAGCTAAGAATGGAAAAAAAGATTGTCCATGAAGTTTTGCATATCGCTTAAGTTGAGGTCCTATGGCCTAAGTTAATAGATTTTTCAAGTTCCAATGAAGCAAATCAACGATGAAAAGGAGAAGTTTGGCGTATCACCAAACAATTTAGGAAAGCATGAGTCCATTGCGAAAGTCATGAAATACAAATCACTAAAGCTTAAAGTCAATGCTAGTTTTTGTGATCAAAAGGCACTTGCGTATTATCGTGGACTTCAGAGATGCCGACATTTCTTCACTAAAGTGAAAATTGGTATTTTTATAAATTCTTGGCCTATATTTTCTTCAACTATAAAAGGATTTTTTGCTACTTGGAACCCTATCTTTTTCTAATTTTGAGATCTAGAAGCCGATAGTTGAAACCTTAAAGTTTGAATTTAGTTTATTTCTTGTTCTTTTTATTTGGATTTGGATATCACTTGTGAATATTTGTATTTAATGGAAGACTTCAACATTAATATGGGTATAATTCCTTTTATCTCAATATGAGAGCTAAATTCCCCAACTTAGGGTTATGTATGATTAAGTAGTGAATATTGTATGGGTGGTGTTTATTTCCATTCCTAATTGATTATTTGTTATGGGTTTCGCCATTACTTCATGTTATCAACGTAAAATTAGAGGTTACAAACTCTAATTGAGCTTAAATCTTTTATCATCCTTGATAAAGGGGATAAATATGAGGAGTTATCATTAATATTGTCGTTATTTTTGTCATTTGATGGTAGATCTTAGACAAAAGGATACCAAATTAAGGTAGCTTGAAATGACACAATTCGGGAAAAGGTTGGAGTGGCTGCGGTGGAGGACAAGATGTGGGAAGTCTAATTGAGATGGTTCGGGTATGTGATGAGGAGGGACACGGATGCTTTGGTTTGTAGGTTTGAGAAGCTTGCTTTGGATGGTTTTAGGTAGGGTAGGTCGAAGAAATACTGGAGAGAGGTGATCAGGTGGGACATGGAGCAGTTACAGCTCACTAAGGACATAAACCTAGATAGGAAGTCTAGAGGACGTGGATTAGGGTAGAAGGCTAGTGCCAGTTTGATTCTATGGGGTAGGGAATTACTTGGTAGATGTATTATTCTTGCTAGGACACTTTGTTGCATACTCTATTACGAATGTGTTTATTACGAATATGTCTTGACATCTTGTTCTATGCTTTATTAAGTATTTGTTTATTACTCCTTGTCTTGTGCCAGCGGCCTATCGGAAACAACCTTTCTACTTCTCCTGAAGTAGTGGTATGGAATGCATACATCTTACTCCCCCCAGACCCCACTACGTGGGAATACACTGGGTTTGTTGTTGTTGTTGTTGTTGTATTAGATTGGTTATGGAGACAATTATTTGAGGTGTTTGAAAGAACACAAATGTGAAATTAAATGTTTTATTGAAAGATTGACATTAAGATTAAAATTTTTGCCTACCTATAATGATTAGTTGAATTTAGGAAAATGTTCGCTTACCCATGTATGTACTCATACTCATGAAGGCATAGCCCCAAGTTACTTTAATCTCTAATTACAAATTTCTAGTACTCATTTTACCAACCAACCTTACAATTGATAAATTTAATACAAAAGCTGTTGAATCAAAGCCCCCACTCATTTATTTTTATTGCATTTTACACATTACAAGTAAACATCTGGCGACTTATTACATTCAAAGGTGAACCTATCTTCTTTATTCTTTGTGGGATCTATCCTGACTTATGAGTTGGGTAAATATATAGCATAACAATCATATACATTCTGATCTAGAGTGTATTTGAGAGTTATCACCTACTCAACTCTAACCTATATAGGAGAATCATTACCATCAAACCTTTAATCATGCAGAGACATTGTTAACCTTAGGCATTAGAAAATAATAACTCTTTCTTTTAAAATAAAACTTATTATAAGGTATATAAAAAAATTTAATTACATAAATCTCCAAGACATAGTCTAAACAAGTACAAGAGAACTAAGACAATGAAGGATGACTGAAGACATAACATCTATGTAAGAGTAGAATGACATGAGCTATTGAAGAATAATCACTGTTGCACCTTTAGAAACTCAACTGACTAGCAACATGGAAATATCCCTAAAAAGAGATGTAGTAAATGTAGTATCAATATAGCCATACGTACTGGTAGGCATTATCAAACCACCAGGGTTAGAAAATATAACAACATATAGCAAACAAGAAGAGATCTATAATGAACCTTCCGGTTATTTTACATAATTCCATTTATTTTTGTTGTTTAAGCTTCTCCATAGATGCCCCAAGTCATTTATGAATTGTGAGGACTGACTGTTTAATTACCGGTGAAATATCATGGGTTTTGACCCTTAGAAAATTCTTGGAAATCCATTCTCCGAACCTAATACAACTCACGGTTATGAGTTGTATGCTGTGGTGTGAGTGGTATAGTCTTTCGTTTGCTGGCCAGTATTAGTTGGTGGGATGGTTTTGGTCATTGAAATGGGTACGATTTAAGGGTGTGAGTCGTAGGGCTTGGTACGAGTTATCTTAAGGACTCATATGGTGGGCAGTGTTTAATCCTCCTGGTATTTTATTCTGCCAGGGATACGAGTTTTAGGGATTTAAGTGGGGGTATTCTAGACATTTCCCTACTAACCCTAACTAGGACCCATAACTTCTAATATACTTAGGAGGTTATTTACCCTATTATTTTATTCATTAACACTTAGAAACTATTCCAAAATTTCTCATAATTCTCTCAAGAGATTTTGGGGCAAGAATGCTAGGGTTTCATCTTACGAATTGCTTTGGGGCTTGCTTTGGTGATTTTTCATCAATTCTTAGGTATAAGGCATGATTCTCTTCCCTCATTTTAATTTCAACTAAAGGCATGATTTATATGATTGATTTTATTATTTTACTAATTCATGATTTTGGTTTTCAACTATTATTTGGGGGTTTTGATATTAAATGCTTGATTATAGTTTTCTATGGTTTTAATTATGCTTATATGCATTAATGGTGATTTTGGACAATTGAATTTCATTGTAATGGTTTATATAGTCTTTGGATTTGGTTATATTATGCCTTAAAGGTGTTTGATAAAATACTTATAAACATATGTTCATTGCATTGACTTCTTTTAATGGACCTCTTGTATGTTTTAGACTAGATAATGGATTTATGCATGGCTTAAATGGTTTGAAAATGCTAAAGTCTAAATGGTTAATCTTTCGGAGAATATATAAGTCTCCCAAGTGTATTTAATATGGAAATTAGAAGAGCACCTTAGGTCCCCTTAACCTAAATGGTTTGGCTATGGATATTACTTGGAAGTAATAAGGTGGTATGAAGATACCACTAATATTGACCTTGGTTAATAAATGGTATATGGATTGTTTGGGCATGGTTTTAATTAGGCATTAATGGAGAGGTGTGTAACTAAGCCATGTAAGGTAGCAGTCTGGGGGTACCAAAACTGAAAACTCATAGTTGCCGATATGAGGGGTCTTGATAACCATGTACGTGCATCACATTTTATATTGGGGATGTACTAGTCATCCCATAGGATATTTCCTGGTTATGTGGCTACACACTGGGGCCTTTCAGCAGGGGGATCTGAACCTATATGGCCCGTGAGTGGTTAGGACGACAAAGCTACACAACCCAGGTAAAGGTTTTAAATGCATGCTAAACCCAGTTTCCTTTCCCGACACTTATATATGTATGGTTGTATGTATTATGGATGGTTTCACTTGATTTTATGACTAGCATTATTTTATCCTTATGCTGAGATTCATGTTAGCGGTCATTCGCTAACCCCAGCTACTGGCGGCTGTATACCCACGCTATCCAGGAACCAACCATTCTACTCCTCCTGTTTAGTATGTGGATTCGGTATCAGCATTTGGATTGACGTGGTGAGCTTCCATCATTTTGGAGGGCATTATTTCATGTTATGGACTTATTTAGACACTTCTATTTTATTTTGGATATTGGTTTTGTTCATAGTTGGGGGAATGTACCAACCAGATTTGTTTAATCTTTTTGATAGAGGCTTTGTGGTACTTCTGGGGGTTGTATTGGAGGGATCATTAGTGTTGTCGGCCTTGGCATCAAAAAACTCGGTGGACTGATATCATTGGATGATATTGTTGGTTTTTCCATATTACTACATTTTGGAATTGATTTTCATATTATGTTTTGGTATTTCTTTTAGGTTTATGGTCTATGGTTTAGTTTGGTATGGTTGGGTGGTTGTTGCAGTATGGTTGAACTCAATTGGGTCGATCACGGTCGTGACCTTATCCTAGAGCCTTAATAAGAACAATAATGCTATCTTGTTATATGTTCGAAATTCAGTTAATCTAAGGCTGGATATATGAGGTTAGGTTGGGGGAATTCCCCGGTCCTGGTTGGACTTAGTATTCCCATTATGACAAGGCCCAGGGTCGGGTTGTGTCAACTAGGCAGATCGTTAGTTTTTAGAACTAATTCCCTGCTTGGAAGTCTCCGTTGGTTCCAAATGGCCACCGAATAAAAACTTTAGCAGAAAAACCTCGTATGTGAATTCTAACTGTGCTAGAAGCTCTAGAATATCGATTTTAGGCTAGGTAGACCTTTGGTTCAGGTCTCAATGCACCCAAGATAGTTTTGACCTATTGGTCAAAAATTAGAAATTTGAAAATATGGGTTTGAGACTCACATTTGGTCTAAACAACCTTAGATTTAAAATTTGACTTCAATAATGCGTCTGGAACATCTAATTTAGTGTGGTTGTATAGTTTATTTATGAAAATTGGATTCTAAATGAATACCGAGGCATCGTTGCGCACTTGAAAACAATTCCAAGTTATTAGTACTAGTGCCATAGAGATCGTGCAAGGATCACCATGATCGCGTCATGGGAATTAGAGAAAGATCTATGGCAATCGTGACATAGGATTATAGTCCTAGTGATGGCAATCACGAAATATCTTTGCCTGAAGGGTCTATAGATAGACCTCAATGTTGCGAATTTGGGCATTTTCTCTTCAGCCTTGATACCTAAAAACCCTAAATGGGTATCATGACTTAAAATTGAGTATTATGGGTGACTTGGAAGCTTGATAAACATCTTTTATCTTGATTGTCATCCAAATTAAGGTAAGATTTCATCACTTTATTGATGAATTTCTTAGGTTTTGACCTAAAACCTCAATTTCACTTAGGGCTTCATTTTAGCCAAAAGTTTACTAGATTTACACCCATTTTTGAGGGTCTTGGTTACATGAGCTTGATTTTATGTCAAACCCTAAAGATATGCATGCAAGGTGTTTGATAAAATGCCTAAGAGAATATGAATTATGCCTTATGACTCATTTGTGACAAAAATTGATGAATCCATGTTTCTTCCTTATGTTCAATATGACTCCTACGTTATTGTTATGCTTTGTAATGGATTGACATAATGCTCAAAACATTAGGCAGATAAAATTATGATATGTTTACAAGCACTCCTATTCATGTGTAAGCTTATAGCATGTGAATACTTCATGAAAATCCCCAATGATTGTACTATGAATTATTGTCTATGGTTATGTGTCAAAAAGTGTCATGTCTTGTCAATTTCATGCTATCGTGTCCTGGGGGTACTTATACCCGACAATTTAGCTGTGTGCCTATAGCCAGTGTCATGTTTTTCAAATACTCTTAGTCGAGCCATGATTCATAGAGCTCAGTTAGTCACGTGACTCAAGACAACTCAGTAAACTCAGTAATCTAAGAAATCTCAGAAATTCAGTAATCTTAGTAGTATTCCGTCAGTCAATAGAACTTAATGAATGCAGTCCAGTTCAGTTCAGTTAATCATGTTCAGTGTCTATTCAGATGGGAGTAGCATTCAGCACCGAGTGAGACCAAGGATGTGAACTCACCTATTATTAGAGGGTGTGATTCTTAGAAGCAATCCTTGCGCTCTAGAGCTACGTAGCCAATATAGGTTGAGACATCAAACCTGCTAGTTGAGGGTA
The DNA here is from genome assembly GCF_002878395.1 of Capsicum annuum. Lineage (NCBI taxonomy): Eukaryota > Viridiplantae > Streptophyta > Magnoliopsida > Solanales > Solanaceae > Capsicum > Capsicum annuum. The sequence continues at coordinate 106,270,451 of NC_061115.1, read as the reverse complement.
GATAAGGTGGCTTAACCTGTTATATGAGGGTCCAACCATTCTCCTTAGAGTACTTGTTAGATGAGAGATTACTCACAGTTTGTCCTTACAGTTGCGCGGTATTGACACCTTTTCAATTGGGGTTACAGATTGGACCCCAACTCAATTATATTATCTCATTTGGGGCATTTTGGTTAGATGACTACTTCCTACAGTTACAGTCTTAATCTTAGTCTCAGTAATAGAACTCAGATAGTTCTACAGAATTTAGGACTGTTAGATACAGTCACCTAATTCAGTACAAAACTCAGCTAGTTCCATCAGAAATAGGACTATCAAACACAGTCATTCAGATAATAGTATATCAGTTATGCATAACTTCTGGTATTAGTATTCAAATTAAGTGATGTCATGATATCAGACAAGTTCACGTATTCATGCATGTATTCTCACGTTCATTTTATACAGTCAGTTAGTATTGTTCATGCATATAAACCCCTTGTATTCAGCCTACCTCACTTGCATACTAGTACATTTAATCATACTGACATATTTACGCTATGGTGTTTTACACCACAGGTTCAGAAGCACGAGCTCCAGAGCATCCTTAGAAGATCAGGCGTTCAGCAGCCAAACTAGCAGTGAGTCCTCAGCATTCGAGGATAGCATGATTATTTTATTACTTTGTTATTTCAGTAGTCCAGAGTTAGTTGGGGACATGTCCCATCAACTCCACTGTTTTTAGACAATTTAAAGGCTTTCAGACTAGCATGTTCAGATAGTTATTTCAATTTTGGTATGGTAATACCATATTATTCAGATGTTATATGTTATCAAATATTTGAAACTTATGGCCTTTTAGTCTTTTATTCTATATTTATACAATATGTTATGCAGTGCTCAGTACAAATATCAGTCATGGGTTAGCTTATGGTACTTTGGGATCATGAGCATCGTGTAGCATTTAGGGTACCAGATTATAGGCGTTAAAAACTTGGTATTAGAGACTAAGGTTCAATAGTGTCCTAGGAAGTTTGAAATATGCATCTAGTAGAGTCTGGTGCATGGGTGGGTTGCGCGCCACATTTATGTATAGGAAGCTATAAGATGTTTTAGGAACAGTTTCCCTTCTTTCAATATTCATGTCGTGCTTGTGAGCATGAGATCAAATTTAAATCCTAGTCTAATTCATCTCTGCCTTTCTTCTATAGAACATGCCTCCCAAGAGAAGAAATAGAAATAAGTCAGCCCCTCAGTTTGTCCAAGCAGATCCCTTGGACGACCATATTTTTGATGTAAAGTTTAGAGTTGTATTCACTGCTCTTGCTAATTCAGTTCCTTCCCAGAATGAATCCCTAGCTGTTGTTCCAGCCAACCTAATGGCCAATTCAGCTGTAGCCAGGATTTGGGACTTCACCCGAATGAATCCTCTATCTTTTTTTGGGTTTAAGTCAGATAAGGACCCTCAAGAATTTCTTGATTAGGTTCAGAAGGTTATTAATATCATGGGGGTGTCAGCTGTTGAGAGTGCTAATCTAACTACATACCAGTTATAGGATATGGCTCACACATGGTTCAAATAGTAGAAAGCAGAGAGAGGTGCAGATGTAGGACCCATAGAACGAGAGAAGTTTCCCACTGCTTTTCTTAATAGATTCTTTCACCTAGAGCTGAGGGAAGGTAAGGTGTTAGAATTTATCAAACTCAGGTAGGGAAACATGATAGTGAAAGAGTATTCTCTTAAATTTACTCAACTAGCTAGATATGCTCCTCGTGTGGTGGCAGACAGCAGGGCTAAGATGAGTAAGTTTGTTTCTGGGGTGAATGATAGTGTGGCCAATAAGTGTTTATCTGTAATATTAATTACTGAGATGGACATAGCTAGGCTTATAATTCATGCTCAATAGATAGAAGAGCAGAAGAATAAGATGAGAGAGAAACAGAATAAGAGAGCAAGGACAGACAACTTTAACTTTACTCAGCCTAAGTCAGAGGGTGAAAGCAGTTCTCAGTTTTTCCCAAAGTCATCCATTCCAGGTCCTTCCTTAGCTAGTACTCCAGTGCCAAAGTTCAAAAATGGAAACAAAGATAGGGCACCAGGCTCTAAGTCTTAGGGCAGTGTTAGCAGTGCTCGAACCAGTCCTCTTTTCCAGACTTGTGGTAAGAACCATAAGGGTTTTTGCAGAGCTGCCAGTGATGTGTGTTTCAGATGTGGCAAGCCCATCCACAGAGTTAGAGATTGTCCTCATTCAGGATTTCAGGGTCAGCATAACCGTTCCTCAGTTCAGTTCGGTCGCCCGAATTAGTAGGGTGCCACTTGCAGTATAACCAGTCGGTAGTGCCCAAACAGACTTTACACTCTTCAGTCCCGACAGGATTAGGAAAATTCTCCTAATGTGGTTACTGGTACGTTACAGATTTTTCATTTGTATGTTTATTCTTTGCTAGATCCAGGCGCTTCTTTGTCTTTTGTTACTCATAATATAGAATTTGATTCTAGAGTCAGTCCTGAAATTCTAGCAGAGCCCTTCTCAGTCTCTACCTCAGTGGGTAAAATGATCGTATCCCAATGGGTATACAGGAACTATCCAATTAAGGTATCTCAAAAAGTCACTTCAGCAGACTTAGTTAAATTAGAGATGACTAATTTTGATCTCATTCTTGGCATAGATTGGCTCCATTCCTGCTAAGCCACAGTCGACTGCAGAAATAGTGTTGTCTAATTTTAGTTCCCTAATGAACCCGTCCTAGAGTGGAAGGGTAGTACTTTAATTTTAAGAGAGGCCATCTTATTTCCTAACTTCGGGCATGGAAAATGATATCTAAGGGAGGTGTCTATCATTTTGTTTGAGTTAAGGACTCTAGTTCTAAAACTCCCAGTCTTGGATCAGTCCCAGTAGTGAATAAATATTCTGATGTCTTTCCTAAAGATCTTCCCAAAATTCGTCCTGAAAGGGAAATAGACTTTGGCATAGACCTTCTTACAGATACTAATCCTATATCTATTCCGCCATATAGAATGGCACCAGCAGAACTTAGAGAATTTAAAGAGCAGTTGAAGGATCTCCTAGACAAGGGATTCATCAGACCCAGTATGTCCCTATGGGGCGCACCTGTCTTATTTGTGCAAAAAAAGACGGTTCTCTCAAGATGTGTATAGACTACCGTCATCTCAACAAAGTCATGATCAAGAACAAGTATCCACTTCCCAGAATCGATGACTTGTTTGACCAACTTTAGGGTGCCAACTCTTTCTCTAAGATAGACCTCAGATCAGGCTATCATCAGCTCAGAGTCAGAGAATGTCACATTCCAAAAACAACTTTTCTAACTTGGTATGGTCACTTTGAATTATTAGTTATGTCCTTTAGTCATACCAATGCCCCGACAGCTTTCATGGACTTGATGAACTATGTGTTCAAGCAATACTTGGACATGTTCGTCATAGTTTTCATATTTGATATTCTTGTCTATTCCCGTAGTAAGCATGATCATGCAGACCATCTCAGAATAGTATTACAAACTCTAAAAAATCATTAGTTGTACTCCAAATTAAGTAACTGCAAATTTTAGCTAAGGTCAGTAGCATTCCTCGATCATATCATCTCCGGTGATGGCATTAGAGTTAATCCTCAAAATATTAAAGCAGTGAGAAATTGGCCCAGACTATCTCTCCATCAGATATTAGGAGTTTCTTGGGTTTGTCTTGCTATTACCGTCGGTTTGTTGAAGGATTTCGTCTATTGCATCCCCTATATCCAGATTAACTCAGAAGAAAGTCAAGTTTCAGTGGTCAGATCCTTGCGAGATGAGTTTTTAGGAGTTGAAGACTCCACTCAACTTATCTCCAGTTTTGGCTCTGCCAGATGATTTAGATGGATTCGTAGTGTACTGTGATGTATCTAGAGTAGGTTTGTATTGTGTCCTCATGCAACATGGTAGCCTACACCTCCAGGAAACTTAAACCCCATGAGAAGAATTATCCTACTCATGATCTTGAGTTAGTAGCCGTGTTATTTGCCTTAAAGATTTAGATGTATTACTTATATGATGTTCACGTAGATGTGTTCACAGATCATAAGAGCCTTTAGTATGTCTTTCTCAGAAAGGGCTTAATCTTCACCAGAGAAGGTGGTTAGAGCTCTTGAAAGATTACGAAATGAGTGTCCTTTATCATTCGAGCAAGGCCAATGTAGTGTCTAACGCTCTCAGTAGAATATTTATCGTTAGTGTTACTCATGTTGAGGATAGTAAGAAGAAGTTAGCTTAGGAAGTCCATCAGCTTGGTAGACTAGGTGTCCGCTTAGTCGATTCAGCAGAAGGTAGTATATGGATTCAGAACAATTCAGAATCATCTCTAGTATCCAAGGTGAAAAAAAAGCTAGATAGAGTCCAAGTCTTGTTAAGTTGAAAGAGTCTTTCAGAGATTAGAAGTTAGAGGTTTTCTCCCAAGGAGGGGAGGTGGTGTTTTGCATTGTCAGGGTCGTTTGTGTATTCCAGGTGTAGATGGCTTGAGGCAACGAATTCTTGCAGAAGTGCATGACGTGCGCAACTCAATTTATCTAGGGGCCACTAAGATGTACCGTGATTTACAAGAGATCTATTGGTGGAGTGGGATGAAGAGAGATATTACAGAGTTTGTGGATAAATGCTTTACATATCAATAGGTTAAGATATAGCATCAGAAGCCTAGAGGGTCCATGCAGGAGATCAGTATTCCTACTTAGAAGTGGGAAGAAGTGAATATGGACTTTGTGACGGGCTTACCTTATACTCATCGCCATCATGATTCAGTCTGGGTCATTATAGATAGAATGACCAAATCAACTCATTTTCTTCCAGTCCATACCTCTTATTCAGCGGAGGATTACACTGGACTCTATATCAGGGAGTTGGTCAGATTGCACGTTATTTCATTGTCTATTGTCTCAGATAGAGGTACCTAGTTCACCTCTTACTTTTGGAAATTATTCCAAAAGGGTCTTGGTACCCAAGTTCACCTCAGTACAGACTTTCATCCTCAGACAAATGGTCAAGAGAAAGGACCATTCTGACCTTGGAAGATATGTATTCTAAGGGCGTGTGGAATTGATTTCAAAGGGGGTTGGGATGACCACTTTCCTTTGATTGAGTTTGCATACAACAACAACTATCATTCCAGTATTCAGATGGCCTCATTTGAAGATCTCTACAGTAGGATATGCATATCTTTAATCGGTTGGTTCAAAGTAGGTGAGGCAATAGTAGTAGGTCCTGACTTGGTATTTGATGCCTTAGAAAAAGTCCAGTTGATCAGAGAAAGACTTCGAGTGTCTCAAAACCGATAGAAGTCTTATACAGATATGTATAGAAAGGATCTCAAGTTCGAGATTAGTGATTATGTGTACTTGATATGTCCGTCCCTTCAAAATTCTCAGTCGTCTCGAAAAGGTAGCTTATGAGCTCTAAATGCATTTAGATATAGCCTCAGTTCATCCAGTGTTCTATGTATCCTTGCTAAATTAGTGCATAGGTGATCCAACAGTTGTAGTCTTGGTAGAGGGCTTAGACATTTAGAACAACCTTTCTTTTGAAGAGATCCAAGTTAAAATTCTTGACTACCAGACTCACAGACTGAGGAACAAAGAAGTCCATAGAGTCAAAGTTCTTTGGTGGAATCAGTCTATTGAGAGAGATACTTGGGTATCAGAAGAGGACATGCAGACCAAGTATCCTCACCTTTTCTCCACAAACTCAGACTCAGGCCAAGGTAATAGCTTTTATTAAGCTTATTTAATTTCATATTCAGATTTTAGTTATAAACTTGGTATCAAATATCCTTACATATCCAGTCATATGTTCATGTAACATGTTAGTCATGTATTCATGCATCAGATATGTATTCCCATCATGATAAACTCAGCTTGTTAGTAATTTTAGTCATGCATTCATGAAGATAATCCATCACATATCCATGCATCAGACATGCATATTCAGTATGAGATTTAAGAATATCAGAAGTTCCTGTCACATAGACATGCTCAAATGTTCACGTACCTTAAGTAAGATCAGTCTATCAGCTTTTCCAGTCTATTCAGTACCCATTCGAGCACGAATGTTCCCAAGAGGGAGATATTGTAATACCCCAAACTTTCTTTAAGTCAAATCTAGTCTCCAGAAAAGTTAGTGATGACTTCCTAAATGATTAATGCTTAAATCAGATAGGATTTCCCCAATTTTTAATTTTTATCATGTGGAAAATTGAATTAGCTTTCCAACGATACCATTTTCTTCTCAATCTGGTATTGGAGTAAAAGGTTATGGATGTTTTACGGAGAACAATTGGAACTACCCAGAAGTGACGGTCAGGTGATAGAACGTCTAGCTAGTGATGGACCGTCGACCAAGCTGTCATGACTAAGGTAGTGAACCCGACTTCTGGTCAATTATGACGGCCAAGACTAACAGACCATTGCCCAAACCATCGCAGAAGAGGAAAAAAGTTTAGGTTCTGGCCAAATGCAACGGTCAGGACCGACAGACCGTTGAGCCAGCAACAGAACGTCGCCCAAACTATCACCACTTCCAATCAGCGATTTTAAGCCATTTTTGAAAGGGTATTTGGGTCTTTTTCCACCCGTTTTAATCCCTAACTATACCAGACAGAAGTTCATAACTTCTTTATTCATCCAGAACACCAAATTAGGGTTTCTCTCAAAGATCAATCTCCAAGAACAAGAAACCCTAGGTGGTTAATACCAAGTCAAGAATTTAAGCTTTTCTCACCCAATCTTCAAGAAATCATCCACCTAGGTATGTTAAGTGTTGATTCATGGGTTTCTTTCACTCATGAAGCTCAAGAAACCCTATTTGAAATATAAACTTTGGATTCCATGGTATGAATTGAATTATATCCATATTTATGTTGTTGTTTGAATTCCAAGTTGAAGTCTTTAGTGACTATCATGAAAATATGTTAGCATGTGGTTGAAGTTCTTACATTGGAAGTGTAAAATATTGCCATACTTTATTATTTCAATATTCATGCCTAAGCCTAAATATATGCATGCAAGGTGTCTAAAAAAATGCCTAAGAGAAAATGAATTATGCCTTATGACTCCTTTGTGACAAAAATTGATGAATCCATGTTTCTCTTTTATGTTCGATAAGACTACCACGTTATTGTTATGCTTTGTAATGGATTGACATAATGTTCATGAGATTAGGATTATGAAATTATGATATGTTTACATGCATTGCTATTCATGTGTAAGCTTATTGCATGCGAATACTTCATGAAAATCCCCAATGATTGTACTATGAATTATTGTCTATGGTCATACGTTAAGAAATATCATGTCTTGTCAGTTTCATGCTATCAAGTCCTGGAGGTACTTATACCTGACAATTTAGATGTGTGTCTAGAGCTAGTGTCATGTTTTCCAGATACTTTTAGTCAAGCCATGATTCATAGAGCTCAGTCAATCATGTGACTCAAGAAAACTCAGTAAACACAGTAATCTCAGAAATCTCAGAAATTCAGTAATCTCAATAGCATTCCGTTAGTCAATAGAACTCAATGAATATAGTCCAGTTCAGTTCAGTTAATAATGTTCAGTGTCTATTCAGATGGGAGTAGGATTCAGCACTGAGTGAGCCCAAGGATGGGAACTCATCTGTTATTAGAAGGTGTGATTCTTAGAAGCAATCCTTGTGCTCTAGAACTATATAGCCAGCTTAGGTTGAGACATCAAACTTGCTAGTTGAAGGTAGATGAGATGGATTAACCTGTTATATGAGCGTCCCACCATTCTCCTTAAAGCACCTGTTAGATAAGGGATTACTCACAGTTTGTCCTTACCAGTGGCGCGGTATTAACACCCTTCCAATTGGGGTTACAGGTTGGACCCCAACTTAATTATATTATCTTATTTGGGGCATGTCGGTTAGATGACTACTTCCCATAGTTACAGTCTTAATCTTAGTCTCAGTAATAGAACTCAGATAGTTCTACAAAATTCAGGACTGTTAGATACAGTCACCTAGTCAATACGGAACTCAGCTAGTTTCATCAGAAATAGGAGTGTCAGACAGAGTCATTCAGATAATAGTATATCAGTTATACAAAACTTATGGTATCAGTATTCAGATTTAGTGATGTCATGATCTCAGTCACAGTTCACATATTCATGATGTATTCTCACGTTCATGTTATTCAGTTAGTTAGTATTGTTTGTTATTATAAACCCCTTGCATTCAGCCTACCTCACTTGTATACTAGTATATTCAATTGTACTGAAGCATTTTCACTATGGTGTTTTATGCAATAGGTTAAGAAGCACGATCTCCAGAGCATCCTTAGTAGATCAGACGTTCAGCAGCTAGACTAGCAGTGAGTCCTTATCATTCGAGGATAGCATAATTATTTTATTACTTTATTATTTAAGTAGTTTGGAGTTAGTTGGTGACATGTCCAATTAACTCTATAGTTTTTAGAAAGTTCAGAGGCCTTTAGACTAGCATGTTCAGACAATTATTTCAATTTTGGTATGGCGATACCATATTATTCAGATGTTATATGTTATCAAATATTTGAACCTTATGGACTTTCAGTCTTTTATTCCACATTTATACAGTATGTTATGCAATGCTTAGTTCAAATATCATTCATAGGTTAGCTTGTGTTCCTTTGGGATCATGAGCACCGTGTGGCATTCTGGGTACCAGATTTGGGGCATTACAAGTATGATCCAGTCCATTTAGCCTGCAATCCAGTTTAATAATCAAACAGATAAGCTCTTATAAATTTTGAACATTTTATCTAGTCCTACTATCTGAAATTTCATGACTATGGCTATTCCATGAGCTACAATATTCACATTCATGCAAATTACAAATTCAACTTAGTTCATGCACCATGTATCAGTTCCAGATTCAGATATTTAGTTAGGATTCAGTTCATAAGTTTTCAATGAATGATCTTAGTTTTCCAAGTATTCCAGCCAAGATAGTGTATTACCCATTGTATGATCTTAGTCTCGTTATCTCATGATTTATGCATGCATAATATATCACTTCAAAGTTCTATATGTATGATTGTATCATGAACACTTCAAGAGATTTCTAAATTCTCAGCATGACTCACCTCCTTATAGTAAATAAAGGCAAGTCAATTCTGAAATCAATTTCATGATAGAGGTTTTAAAGTTTCAACTCAGTTAAATCCTTTATTATAAGACATATCATGTCCATGTTATTCCATACATATAAGGCTTCAAAAAGTTCCTATCCATTATTCGAGGGTGAATGATTCGAAGGTGGAGATAATGTAACACCCCGTATTTTTGCGCTAGAATTCCAACATCGTTCCTACGTGTGTATACTTTAATCCAAATGATTTCCAAGTGAATATGATTTTCATGATCATTATCCTAGTTTATGAAGTACCTTTGAGGTGAAAGATATTCATAGAAAGCACTTAGAACAAAGTGGAGCTAAGAGCCTTTCATTCGTTCAAAGTTCAGTATTCGATTCCACAAGGGTCTACTTTAAATATGTATAACTTTTGATACACATAGAATTTTGTAGCTCAATACCCACCAAATTATAGATAATTGAATTAACTTTCCAACTATACTATTTTCACCTTAATCTAATACTTGAGCAAAAAGTTATAGCCATTTACATGAGAGAGGCAGTGAGGTTGCGCGATTAGCCCGCTACACGGGCTCTATCGCCCTCTCCAAATTTTTTGTTTCTGTTTTCGCATTTTTAAGGGCAAATATGTCTTTTCATCAACCCTAACTCATACATAACAGATAATTAAATCCCCAAGGAGCCTTATTTTCTCCTTTATCCATAGTTTCTTTCCAATCCACCTTCAAGAACAAACCTGAATCTCCATTCAAGAACTTCAAGACTCGATAACCATCTCTTCAAGAAAAACCAAGAATTTAGTTTCCTAATCTAAGAATCCCAAGAAAATCATTCAAGATCATCTCCAAGGGTTTCAAAGTTAATTTTTTTACATTAAATCAAACCTATTAAGGTATGTGGGGTTATGAACAAGGATACTCCTTCATATTTCTTTCCAAAACAAGTTTTAAAGTTTAATTTACCTAAATTACAATTAGGGTTCATAGCCAACTATCTTGTTTTGACTTTATGGATTTAAGTGTTAATGTGCATGCTTGTTCTCATCTATTTATGCTTTCATTTAAATATTTTCAATTGAGATTTGAGCATGATATTATGATGCAAGTTATATGAAATAAAACATGAGATTTAAAGGCTTTAAGTGCATCAAGATTATGCATGCTCATGTTTTAATCCATAAGATTCATATTGTGATTTTGATTTCATCATCTTGGCTGATATTATTAAGTATTTCAAGAATATTATTGAGCATGAAGTATTATTTTGATTTGAGATGAATTTAGAGCATGGGTTATTAAGCCCTAGTTTGAATATTGATATCTCAAAAAGATTATGCTTGTAAGCATCTTGTGATTAGTTATATACATATTTTCAAGCAAGATTTGATCTTTTGATCCTCAGCTAAGATATGGAATCCACATTATAGTTTTATTATAGTTTACAAAAAATAGATTAATTTTGATTATAGTTTAAAATAGACAGATGTATAACTGGTTTTCATTATAAACCCTTAGGCTAGTTTTAAAAATGGATTTCCTACAGAATGATCATATAAGTAAGGGAGTAGTATTTAGTACAGAGCGAGAAGTATGGTTTTAGTGTATCCCACTTCCCCAGAACATGGAGCCAACGTAGGTACAGATTCAGATTATTTCCATTTATATGGATGACAGATACAAATTGATTTCACTTAGCTCAGGTTATACTTCTTGGCAAGAGTATGATACCTCTCCCCAATGTGAGGTTTTCCCTTTAAGGGAATAAGATATTGGACTCCATGATAGCTCATATGGTTTATGTCGGTTTGAAGAACCTCTCTAATAGAAAAGAATAACAAAAATGCTATTAGAAACTAAGTGTAAAGGCTCACGATTTTATGTAGATATTGTTTTACATAAGTCATTAGCTATGAGATTTTAGCTTTTAGTTTACAGATACAAAGGTGAGTCCTTTTACACTTATCCTACATGATTTTAAAACAGACTTAACTTCAGTTCTACTTATTCCACTAGCAGAAAGAGTAAAATTACAACTTCTAGAACTAAGTGTTATGACTCACAAGATTTATACAGTATGCTTTATCATTCATGATTTATGATTTTCAGCTTTCAGATACTCAAGTCAATGTGAGTCATTTTACTTAGCATGCATTCTTTACAAGCTATATGAGAAATTAGTTACAGTTTTTACTTATGCATTCACCCTCACAAGCTCAGTACATTCTAAAAGTACCGATCCATATATACTTCTATGTTCTACATTGTTTAATAATGTAAGTACCAGTTCCATTATAGTCCATAGGTCATGATAAGCCAGTTGCAAATTCCAGCCGGCAGATGATGAGTCCTCCTACTTCGGGGACTTCAGTTAGATGTTGTTTATGTACTTTAATTTCTTATTCATATGTATCGATTAGTTGTAGGTAGATTTGCATCCCCGCTTTCTATAGTCATTATAGTCGAGGCTTCACAGATGTTAGTTAGAGTCAGTCTTGTAATTTTAGTTCCGCTCTTTAGTTTTATTAGAATGTAAATTTGTATTAGTATTGTGTTTTTCCTAGATTTCATCATAATTATGTTTCCATACAGTAAAATCAGTTATTTTATACATATGTAAATCATTTGCTTAACAGTATACCAGTACAAGGGTTAGCTTAGGATCATTTGTGGTACTAAGCACCATGTGATGTCTCGGGACCTATTTTTAGGTAATTATAGGTTTGCATGGATTTTAGTTATTGAGTATGGATTGCACCATTGCTTGAGCTTATGGGTTGGAATTTGATGGATGAAAACCCCAAATCTCCAAATGGGTTTGATGGATGAAAACCCTAAACTCTAGAAACCCTTTATCATCCTTAAAAGAGGGATAAAGGTGAACATAAGGTAACCCATAACATCCTCGAAAGAGGGTTATAGGGGGACAATACAATGATGGACAATTAAGTCTATGGTTTGCTACCCTTTGCACTATCTTAGACAAAAGGGTGAATGTGAGGTTGACTACACCATAGGTATCATCCCCAAAATAGGGATGCCTAGATTGAGGTTGTAATGACAAATTGTTGAACACATCTATTAGGTATTCTAAAGAATCAATGGGTGAAAGTTTGGTGTTTCATCAAAAGACTAGCATCAAAATCTATAACCAAGGCTACCCATATTTGACTTACTAAATTGATGTTGATTACTAACTCCCACATGTCATTCCCTTAGTAATGCATAATCTAAATATCTGTGCTTAATTTGTAAACTCTAATTATTCGTAGCCCCAAATTTATACTAGAAAATCCAAAAAAAAGAAATACTAGTTTAGGAACCTATCTCCCCCATTTTATCTTTTTGTACCATTTGTTTGAATTAAACTTGTATCTATAATTTCAAATTAATTTGATCACTACTCTCATTGATCCTCGTGGATTCGAACCCAACTCCAAAGTTAGGTAAATATATAGATGACGATCGCCTTGTCCTTAATTTGATGAGTAAGTTGAGCATTATAAAAAATAACCCCTATTCACGCATAACTCCAAGAGGGAGAATTAGGTAAACATAAGATAAATAAGCATAGATATACTCATAATCTCCATTGAAATAGATTTTTGAAGATTTAAGCAAATGTTACTTCAAACTTGGCTCTCCCACAATATCAACAATAGTAGTGAGCAAATCTTCCACTTAAAAGTCTCCAACGTATTCTTCTCCCAAAATTTACACAATATTTTCTTCTCCAAAATTAGAGGCAATGGAGCCAAGAGCTAAACCTAGGGAAGATGGAATTATGATACATGAGCTAGTGTATGAGTCTTTAGTTAAATTTTGAACAACTAAGTGCATTTCCAGTTTTGCCCTTGGGATGCTTTATTCCGCTAGGCTGCGGTCGTGCTAGTCTCGCCATGACCACAGCTATGAGACCGCAGTTAACTACCACAATTGCAGTTGATTGACTTCTATGACTGTGGTACCTGAGGCCAGTTCCTACTAAGTTTTTAGCTTCACTTTCCTTCTCTTTTTTACTCCTTTTAAGCTCTAATCCATATTTTCTAGCTTTTCAACTCTATACCTACAAAGAGTGTATATTAGTGCATTTAGTCATAAATATGTCTCATTAATTCATTCAAACCAAGGTAATGTATATGATTGTTAAGTAAGAATGAGTGTAAGATCACCGCTAATCAGTAGTCTTCTATCTACTCTTCTTCGAAGATAATAAGTGATGTATATTACATGTGAATATGAATGTTAGGATTGATTATGAGTAGAATGAATTAGTTTTGAATATTTAAATTTGGGGGTTTGATGAGGGTTTTGACCCGTAAGTTGAAATTCTTAACAACCTTTTAGAATCTTATGGTCTTCTCCTTAGATTAGACTAATTTGTGGCATGGATATGATGTGATGTTAGGTTTGGGATATGGTTTTGGAATTGGAAGTATGGTTTGTATATTTGACCTTTTTTGGGATAGCTTTCATGACCCGAGATACCCCCTAGTCATTACACGATGCTTGGAACCACAAGTGATCCTAAGCTAACCTATAAACTGGCATACTACTTTAGTAGATGATTTAAATTGTATAAAAACTAAATTTGTTGAGTGGAAACACGATCATAAGGAAATTTGAATAAGTATAATACTGATAAAGTTGACATCATGATAAAACTGAAGAAAGAAACTTGAATTACATGTAATTACTTTAACTAACTCTCTATGAAGTCTCTACTTTACCGACCATAGATGGGACATGCCTCTTACTACCACTACTTAATACATATGAATACTAACAAGATAGTACATGAACTACGACTGACTAGATTTCCCAAAATAGGAGAACTCATTACCTGCTCGCTGGAAGCTGCAAACTGTCTGAATTAATTATGTGTGTGCTACAACTAGTAACTTCATTATGAGACAATGTATCACATTGACATATATGTGGATTAGTACTTCTTAAATGTACTGAGTAAGTAGGGGTGAATGCAATAAGTAGAAATAAATAGATACACAATCTTAAAACATGTATGCTAAGTGCAAATAAACTCACCAAGAGACTGAAATCAACTTAAATCTAAAGTATCTTAAAACATGAGTAACAACCATAATCTGATTAGTTGGTGAATCACTACAGTTAGTTTCTTAAATATTTACCATTATATAATAAGTAGAACTAAAGCTACAAAATAGTAAAACATAAATGCGACATGTGAATCTTATGTAAAGCTAATATGCTGTAAAAACTGAATTGAGGATCATGTATGGTTACTGAGCATGAAAACATGAACATGTAAAATTGAGAATGCAAGACCAAGTATTACATGTATGGATCTGATTTGAATAACATGAATGATCTATAAAACTGACTGAATAGTTAATGAAATTTTATTACTTTGTCAAACAAGCCTAAAGTGAGATAAACTGAATACTAACTGAAATCGTGAGAGCTAGCATATAATCAACATGTCCCAATCTGAGCTAATTGGTGTCCAACCTGTAAACCCAGTTGGAAGGGTATTAGTAACTTACCACGGGTACTAACAACGTAATGTGGATCCACTAAACTGGTGTCCCAAGTACTAGGGAGTCACCCTCTACTGGCAGGTGCCCCTAAAAAAGTGTCCACCCTCTACTAGCAAGAAGACCTCTCATACCTATACTGGCTATGTAGTTTTGGAACTCAGGGACTGCTACTAAAGGTCACACTCGCTACTGGCAGGAGAGCCCCCATCCCTAGATTCGCTCGGTGCTAAATCCTACTCCCAACTGAACTGACACTGGTACTGAACTGAACTAAGTCTAAATGAACATTATTTTTGATAGTGCTTATCATGATTTTATCAACTGAGTAAATAGTAATATTTATGGTTTAACTAAATCATTACTTAAAAAATCTAAAATTATGTAAAACATATAAGTATTTGGTATTTATAACCTGTCAGCACTGAATGATCATAAAATACGATATCAAAGCATAAGGCTATTTATGGAATCATGGTTCAAAGATTCAAAACACAAACATTTCACCAAACAAGTAAGAATCATAAACTTAAACATAGGAATGTGTTAGGCATGAGGAAACAACATGATTACATGGCTAAATTCCTAATTTGATATTGTAACATCAAATTCACTTGAACATTACATGGGAAATTTTATTTTAAAGTATTAATTAAACTAACTTTTCATGGGATCTTATATGGACATGAAACTAGTTTAATTACTAAGAAAAAAGATGAGTTTAACCCATCTTGAACATATAAACTCCATAATAAAATAAGAACCCATATTTTAATCAAAGAGAAGGTTTTTGGGCTCAATGGGTGAAACGAACCCATAGATGAATACCCATATACCTAATTAAACAGATTCTTGAAGAAATTGTGAAACCAGGACTCAAATCTTTGTGTTCTTGAGAGGAAAATCTTGAACTTTGTTTTTGGGGAAAGGTAATGGTTCTTAGTGAGTTGTCTTTTGAGGAAGATGGGCAAATAATGCCCCCTTTTATGTAATAAATCATATTTAGAGGGCTGGGGTAAAGGGAAAAGGACTAAACTGCCCCTTGGCCTCTTTTTCTAGTGGGAATAGGCATCCTAGTGAGAACCCTAGTCCGGTATACTACCCCTCATGACGCGACCCCTAGTTAGGTAAAATAGCCCTCAAGCGTGGGGCTATCACAATGCCTTACCATCTCTCACAAAAAAGGTCATTACTTTTTGCTCGGGTATCAGATTAAGGTAAAATTATTATAGTTGGAAAGATAACTCAAATATATAATTTGGTGGGTATTGAGATCAAAATTCTATATACATCAAAAGTTATACACATTCAAAGTTGACCCTTATAGAATTGAATACAAAAATTTGCCAAATCAAAGGCTCTTAGCTCAACTTTAGTCTAAGTGATTCCTATGAATATTTTCCACCTCATCAAAACTCTTTGCACTAGATAATGATCATTATATATGTACTCAAAATACAAATCATGCTATTATAGTCTACACACATAGGAACGATGGTTCGATTTCTAGCTAAAAAAATATGGGGTATTACTATATCCTAGTGATCTTGGAACTGTGATTTGGGTAAGATTGACTTAAATTCCCATTTTATAGCTAAAGTTTCTATGTTAGGTTTGGTTATAAATTAGTTGATATCTAGAAGTTGAACTAGATACCTTAATCTAGTTTGGGGGTATAAATTGTCTAAGTATAGAAATTTAGGATTAGAAGTGGGTTCTTCCAGCCCACCTTAGGCCAAGACTTGTGTTAGCCCTTGTGGACTTAGTTTTGGATGTTATGCCTAGTTGAGAATATTAAACCTTTATAATAAGTTAACTTTTTTGGCTTCATAAATTGTGATGACTTGACCCGAATACTGATTAATGGCCTATAGAGATGATATTCCTCTTAGAAATGATATTGGACCTTTAGAGATATTATTTCTTCATAGATATGATAGTTGTCCTGTAAAAAGATATTAATCATAGTCATGATGTTTGACCTATAGATATGAGAAACCTTATAGAGGAGATGTGCCTCATAGTTATGATTTATAGCCAAGTGATATGCTATATCTCCTAGATATGGGATGATTTACTTATAATATGCCTCCTAGATATGAGATGATTAAAATATTTTTTATGGCCTATAAATATGTTATGCCTCATAGTTAAGATATGACTTATGAATACAAGATGGCCTACTAACATGAGCATTGATATGTGTTTTGGATATGTATGTGGTCCTAAGGCCGTGATATTGATGTTGTAATGATTTCTGCAACATTATTGGGCCAAAGGCCATGGTATGATAAAATTTATATATCTAGGAAGTAATTGTCATTGTAAAGGCTATGGTTGTAGTTTATGAATATATATATATGTTTATATATGTATCTCACCGATATGGGATGGAGGAAGATGTGGTATAATGTTTATGATTCCAATGTTTTAATATTGGTGATGGAATACATAGATTCGGTAAATTCATTATCATTATATTGGTAAAAAAAATGTGATTCTAGTGAAAATATGATATTATGACTATTTTTCCCAAATAAGAGTTAAAACCCACTTTGCATCATAAAAACAAATTTCTTTACAATGATAACCGCCTTGCTTAATGGATAATCTGTATGTATAAAAGAGGTTAATATTGATGATTGAAAGATTTGACTAAGATAGATTCTGATCCATGAATTGACACTATTATTTACTATGGTTATGAGATATTCCAACCCTTTCTACACTTTATAATGATTTAGTCCCAAATATCACTTCATGCAATGGATTTATAACCTTAAACTCATTTTAGTCACAACTTAAGTATGTGCACCCATTATATATATGCTTATTGCTAATGTCATATTTATGATGAAAGATGAATTATGGACATATACTCCACCTTGCTCTTTTATGATTATATCTTTAGCCCTCATAGGGCTGACTCTCTTTTATTGACATTGATTTGGATATTATAATGATGTGATGATTCTCAAATAGACCAGAGGATATTATGATGATGTGATGATTCTAGGCAAGGACGAAAGATTTTATGATGATGACCGGAGGATGTTATGATGATGATATTGGGACACAGCAAGGCTGAAGGATGATTATGATGATAATAGTTACGATGATGATAGTTATAAAAGTGATGGTTGTGACATTGGTATTATGATATTATGGATTTTGTTGCATTCATGCTGGCATGCATATCGCTTATCACCAATATGCATCTATGTCTATCAGCTGGTATGGGATGACTGTATAGATATGGGTAATGACTATGCGTTGTGTTATTATATACTGATTGAATCTTTTGAGCCTGGGGTGGTGGACGCATACATAGGCTCAGCTAGGAGTTTGGTTGTCCGAAATAGGTGGTTACTCACACTATTATTAATATTGTTATTATCATATTTGATCATTGTTTTATCTTGGTTATGATAGATTGGTCATTGATTTGGTATCAAGATTGTGATATGATTCTGGCCTCTTCTATCTTATGATTTCATCATTGTGTATTATTAATTCATTATGAGATATGGATTAGAAACCATGAGCATATTAGTACTAAATCTTGATAGGATTATAATGAGGCCTTAAAAGGAAGATACGATGATTTAGGTTGTGGTTCAAGTTGACCATATATCTATATATATGTATATCTATCTATAAATAGCTATGGTATTACCATATATTCCTTCCTTTATTTGTGGTTCAAGTTGACCATATATCTTCAGGTCATGACCTCCATTAGGTGAAGTGCATTAAAGGGGACGACAATATAGTGTTGCTGGAGGACGGCCACATTAAGAATAGATGGCAGTCATATTTTCATAGGCTCTTGAATGACGAAGGGGATAGATCTATTATGTTAGGGGAGCTGGAGCACTCAGAGGAGTGTCGAGATTTTAGTTATTGTAGATGTTTTAAGGTAGAGAAGGTTAGAGAGGTTGTTCGCAGGATCCGAAAGGGTAGGGCGACGGGACCTGATAAGATACCTGTGGATTTTGGGAAGTTTTCTGGCGAGGTTGGTTTAAGGTGGTTAACTGGATTGTTTAAATTAATTTTCAAGATGGTGAAAATGCCTGAGGCTTGGAGGTGGAGTACTATGATCCCTCTTTATAAGAACAAGGGTGACATTCAGAGTTGGAATAACTATAGGGGTATTAAGTTATTGAGTCACTCTATGAAGATTTGGAAGAGAGTGGTCGAGGTGAGGCTGAGATGGATAGTGTCTATTTTGGAGAACTAGTTTGGATTTATGCCTGGCCACTCGATGATGAAGGCAATTCACCTAGTACGGAGGCTGGTGGAACAGTATAGGAAAAGATAGAAGGACCTGCACATGGTGTTTATCGACTTGGAGAAGGCATACGACAAAGTCCCCAAGGAGGTGCTTTGGAGATGCTTAGAGGTGAGTGAAGTCCCGCTGGTATATATCAGAGCAATTAAGGACATGTATGATAGAGCTAAAACTCAGGTGAGGACGGCGGAAGGAGGCTTAGAGCATTTCACTGTCTTGACATGATTGCATCAGGGATCTACTCTTAGTCCCTTTTTATTTGCTTTGGTGATAGATGTGTTGATGCGGCGTATTCAAGGAGAGGTGCCTTAGTGTATGCTTTTTACACATGATGTAGTTTTAATTGATGAGATGCGGGGGTGTGTGAATGATAAATTAAAGGTGTGGAGACAAACTCTTGAGTCTAAAGGGTTCAGGTTGAGTAGGAGTAAGACAGAGTATTTGGAATACAAGTTTAATGACGTGATGCTGGAGAATGAAGTGGTAGTAAAGTTGGAATCATAGGTGGTATATAAGAGGGATAGTTTCAAGTATCTCAGGTTCATGATTTAGGGTAACGGTGAGATTTCTCGCACTGTATTGGGGCAGGATAGATGAAGTAGAAGCTCGCTTCGGGGATTTTGTGTGATAAGAAGGTGCCCCCCAAGCTT
Organism: Capsicum annuum; assembly: GCF_002878395.1. Classification (NCBI taxonomy): domain Eukaryota; kingdom Viridiplantae; phylum Streptophyta; class Magnoliopsida; order Solanales; family Solanaceae; genus Capsicum; species Capsicum annuum. The sequence goes on along the minus strand of NC_061115.1, from coordinate 106,250,884 downwards.
AAAGGCAAATTCTATAGGGTAGCAGTTCGTCCGGCTATATTTTATGGAGCGGAGTGTTGGCCAGTTAAGAACTCCCACATTCAAAAAATGAATGTTACAGAAATGCGGATGTTGCGTTAGATGTGTGGGCTGACTAGGGGGGATAGAGTTTGGAATAAGACTATCAGGGAGAAGGTTGGTGTGACTCCAGTGGAGAATAAGATGCAGGAAGTCTGATTGAGATGGTTCAAACATGTGATGAGGAGGGGCATGGATGCCTCAGTTTATAGGTATGAGAGGCTAGCTTTGGATGGTTTTAAGCGGGGTAGAGATAGGTTGAAGAAGTACTGGGGAGAGGTGATTAGGTGGGACATGGAGCAGTTACAACTCACTGAGGACATGACCCTAGATTGGAAGATCTGGAGGATGCAAATTAGGGCAGAAGGCTAGGGTTAGTTTGGGTCGCTAGTTTAGGGAATTACTTGGTGGGGGTATTATTCTTGATATGATACCCTGTTTCATGCTTTATTATGAATCTTTTTACTTATATCTATTTACTATTACTTGTGGGTGTCGTATTTATGTTATGCCATCTTGTTCCATGCTTTACTATGAATTTCTTTAGTATTCTGTGTCTCGAGCCGGGGGTCTATCGGAAATAGCCTTTCTACTTCTTTAGAGGTAGAGGTATGGACTGCGTATATCTTACCCTCCCCATACCTCAGTATGTGGGAATACACTGGGTTTGTTGTTGTTATTGTTGTATATTAATTTCTTGGCCTTGTATATTGCTATATCCTTCCTTTACCTTTTATTCATATATTGGCCAGGGATATATGGTATAGTGTTGAGATTTCTGAGTATGGGTAAAATAGGATAATAGTTCATCCTTGATACTTTCGTAGCCTTATTATGTTAGTTTATTAGACATGAATAAGATAGGTTATCCTTATTATCTCTATGGCTATTTTGTGGTTGCTGAACATTAGGTGTATTTTCCATTATATTTATATGTTATATATATCTGATTTATCTTTGGAGCTCAGTTGGAAGTTGCCTACTGAGTACCATTTGTTTAGTACTTATACCACACTTTTGAAGCCTATAGAGCATATACGTGTTATCACTAGTGATGTGTATGTGTCATGCAAAGCAACCATGGTTCAGAGACTTAGAGTGAGCTCCTGATGTTTAGAGTATTACCTATCTTCCTCTTATGTATTAGACTAGTCTCTATGTTATCTTATGTATTAGACTAGTCTCTATGTAATATTCAGAGATAAGTTATATCAGTGTAGTAAGTTGAACTTCAATTTGTACTCTTGTATTATTAGCAGCTCTTGTACTAATACCTCTAGGTTTTGGGATTATATTTTGTTATTTCTTCTTTATTTAATCTATTTCATAATTCTTTTCTTTATATATTTGGTAGTTCGATACTTGCCATTTTAGACTATGGGTTTGGCTTACCTACTAGTAGGTTATTGTGGGCTCTATCATAACCTAAGAAATTGGGCCATGACAAATTGGTATCAGAGCCTAGGTTTCACCTATCTATTAGTACAAAAGCTAAGTGTTTAGTAGAGTTTCGCGGATTGGTGTAGAGACGTTCGTACCCTATATTGGGGAAGCTATAGGGACATTTTAGGAAATTCACTTCTTGACTTATTATATGTGTCCACATTGCTATGAACCTCAAACACATTCTTTGGCTCTATTTGTCCCTGAAAAACAATGCAAAATGGGCAACATTATCAATAGATGTAGACAAGACTTTAACAAACATTTCTAGAGTTTCAACATAACATAAAACTAAAGAGTTAGAGATGATCGACGATGACCGTCAATGCCAGCCAAATGAAATTGGGGATAGCTTAGGCTCCAGTCGAGCTCATGGCTATTTTAGCTCTTTGAGTTTCAACATTAATGATTTTGAGTCTATTGCAGATCCCTCACAACCATGGATAATATTTAAGTCATCGATAATTCTTTTTACTAAGTTAGATTGGTTGGTGTTCATTAGAGTTATTGACCAGTTTCTAAGTACGAGATTGGGTTTCTTGAGTGGGCCAGGCATATTTCTATGCTATATCCTTCATAGTAGGACTTGGTGCATAGATTTGTTAAAGGACTAGCATTTCCACTCCATTAGGCATTTAAGAAAATAATAGTAGTTGAATCTTTCTCCCATTAGGTTATGGATTATGCGAGGGCGATAAAGAGACCATGAATTGAGACTTATAGAGGTCACAAAAAAAAGCCATGACCTTGGTGTAATGCTAGTGGTATCTTATTTAATAGCTTGTTTAGGTTCTAGCAAGATGAGACATAGGTTTTGAGAGTGCCCCAGATGTGAGTTACTGATCAAACAGAGTTAACATTATTCACCACTATCCTAGAGTTTTTGAAATATGCTATGATTACAGAAGGATGGATATTCTACTAGAGTTTGCTCTCAGTGTCAGTTCGCCAGCCATATGGGCTTAGATCATCTTGCTCGCCAAGATTAGAGGCTCAGGATCTTGTTACTGCTACAGAGAGATCGGTTATTAGACTAGAGAGTGTCCTTATTATGAGATTTCTAGTCTTTCACCCCATTTAGATCTGCCTTATAATGTTGTAGCATCCTCATTAGAGATAGTGTGCTTGGCGCCTTAGTTGATGATTTAGCTAGTCGGTTTGAGTTTGGACTCGTACAGATTTATTCTCCCTATGATCCTCAGGCATGTGATTATAGATTTCACCAAGATATTATGCTTGTTATATTCTATATTTAGTTTTGATGAAGAGCGGCTAATTGCAAGGGACCAAGTCCCTGGATTTGTAAGGAACAGTACTACTGACACACGTTATTTGCACTATTTTGTGCTCTTGTGTAACAAACTTGCAGGTGCTATTTTGTATTGATTAGGAAAACTGGTCCAATGATATTTCAGACATAATTATTGCTCATTTATAAAAGAAAAGTGACGCTTCTTCATTAAATGAGGTTTTTGCAAATTCAAGATCTGAAGAGAGATAAAAGCAAAAACTCCACTGCTCAAGTTCTTATCTATTTATAATCTTAAATTGAAATTGTTGTAGAGTTAGTACTGATTTGTAACTGAAATTCTCATGCTATAATAATAGTGTTTTTCTCTTTGAGTAGAGAGTGCTTAAGTAGAGTTGCATAAGTGTGAGGCTGATTAGAGTTAATCCGAACAGAGTGTCCTTGGTAGAGTTGCCAAGATGAGCTTGTAGTAGAGTTGTTACAAGAGAAAAGAGCCTAGAGGTAGGCTAAAATCTAGACTATAATTAGGAGGTTGATTATGGTGGATTTTTTAAGGTGCTTGTGAAGGAAAGTCGTGGTTGTTGCCTTCCTGGGTTTTCATGTAAGATTCATATGTTTTTTACCTTCCTACACTGCCTTTGTTTTTCCAGAACCTCATAGTAACTTTCCTATTCTATCGCTTTTGATTGACTTTGAGGGACCTCGTCCCTCACTGTGTGGTGCAACCCCCAAGGGTTCCAACAATTGGTATCAAAGAAGGTTCTCTCTAAAAGGTTCATAGCTAGAGTGTTCTGGTCATCATGGCTACTACAAGAAACTAGGGGTGGAAAGAAAGAAAGAAAAAAGGAGAGATTCCTGACCTTGAAGACTTTAGAGTCTTACCTAGGTGAAGAAGACACTAATGTTGCACTTCTGGAAATGAGTATTGTTAGAGCTATAAAAAGGGGTGCTCATCTTAGCAAAAAAATGATCAAAATCCTAAAAAATCAAGATGAAAAGATACAGCTAGCTGTATAATAAAGAAGGTGTTGGCTGTATGGGAAAACTCCTCAAATAAATCTGAGAAAGACAAGGAGGATGAGATGGATTCATGCTAAAATATTGTGAAAAGAAAATAATATCAAGATATTATAGCTGTGACACCCCAGAAGTTCCCCATGGATGTCACATGGTATAGAAGAATACAAGTAGTCCTAAGCTAACCCATAAGGCCTATTTAACTTTAAACTCAAATGAAAAGTGAACTAACATATTATAATCTGAAGGTAAAATAAATTCACAGCTTAACTGAGAGTATTTAACTTGGGAATCTTACACAAACACTTCAAACTTAAAACATAAGCAGTTTGACAAGCCTCAAATTCTTACTAGAGAGCCCCTGAGATAGACCCCAGCTGACCCAAACATAAACTAAAGTCAAATAACTAAATACCTTCATCTATGAAGAGAATTCCAATAAACTGGGTCCTTGGACTATGAAGATTAACCAAATGTGAGGATGTAGGTGATGACATTCGTAGTCAATCGTGATTCTTGAAACAAGTACCAAAACTTATATATAAGACAATGTAGAACATAGACATCTATAGAGGTCAGTATCTCTGGAATGTCCAGAGTTTGTGGGGGTGAATGGATAAGTAGAACGATAATTGAATATTCATATAAACTTTAAAAAGATCCATGCTAAGTGTTAATGGCTCACCTTGAGCTTGATAAAACAAAGACTGCCAAATAATGAACATTCATAATAAAGCATAATAATAAACTTTGTGAGCCATAACACTTAGTTTCTAAAAGCTTTACTTTTTATTCTTTCTTTAGGAGAGTTATAGGATGTGGGTGGGAATTTATAATAGAAGAAAAGACCAAAAGCCCTTAGCTGAACTTTATAGAAATTGGTAACTAATCTTTACAACTCAATCGTACGGCTCGTATGGAAGGGTACGACTATGTCTCTCAACTCGTAAGCCTATCAGAATCAAGGATGGTATACAGTGGCCAACATATGAGTTCCATGTACGATTATTATCATTTTCATGACTCTTAGCCCCCCACTTATAGCTTGGTCAGAATCTCAGGGAGTCTATATTGATGGATTAATGACTTAACTCCATTCGACTCATACCCTACTTGGCTACTTCAAGGGTTCAAGTCATACCTACATCAGAATGTCCACCATGACACACTGTAGCAACTTTGATGGAAGACTTAATTCATAAGCAACCTTTCCTACATGCTTTACTATATCATAGGGACCAATAAATTGCGGACTCAACTTCTCTTTCTTTCCAAATATCATTATTTCCTTTATAGGTGACACCTTCAAGAATACCTAATTGCCTACTTCAAACTTAAGATCTCATGTTATAAAAGTAGAGTTTTTCTCTTTGAGTAGAGAGTTTTAGGTAGAGTTTCCTAAGTGTGAGGCTGATTAGAGTTAATTAACGTAGAGAGTCCTTGGTAGAGTTTCCAAGATGAGCTTCTAGTAGAGTTTCTATAAGAGAAAAGATCCTAGAGCTATGCTGAAATCTAGACTGTAATTAGGAGGTTGATTATAGTGGATTTCTTGAGGTGCTTGTGAGGGAAAGCTACAGTTTATCCCTTCTCAGGTTTCCACGTAAAATTCTTTTATTTTTATTTTCCTGCACTACCTTTATTTTCCAGCACTCATAGTTGCTTTATTGTTCTATTTCTTATAACTGAGTTTGAGGGACCTGGTCCCTCACTATGTGGTGCAACCCCTAAGGGTTCCAACAGTGCTTTTATTTCCCATATTTATCCTTTTATTACTTGTAGTGGTATTTTCATACTAGTTGATGATTACTGATTTGATGAGTTGATATTGGATATTGTTTGTCTTATTATTGAATTTATTATTATATTACTGCTCCATGGTTTATTTTTTTAGTAGTGGATGGAGTAGATCTATATTGACATTTTCTCCTATGGGTGTAGCTTTTGGGTTTGAATCCTATTTATATTAGCACATTGGCCTTATTGTGGCCCTTGAGTGGTACATAATACTGATATTCATTTTGGCAACACCTATTCATGATATTGCTATTACTATTTCTATTACTACTTGAGGTTATTGATATTGTTGATATTATTACTTGATATAATTGACCCTCGCTGGGTAGCTATTTAGACTTATGCTATCTAGTTAGAATTTTATTTCTTTTTGATTTTGTTTGGTGGCTTGAGTAGATATATCTTGTTTCCCATAGCGCGGAGAGATTGATTATTTTCCCTCTTAGTCAGTTGTGTTAGATTAATTTAGGAACGTATTGTGGTGTTGAAGTAAATTTGACCTTCCATGGTTATGTATGACTCCAAAGTTGGCAAATTAATTATATTTCCCATTTTAGAGTTTGAGATTCTTAGACTTCCCTCCTGGGTTATGAAGGATTTTGTGTTGGATATCCCTTCCTATTTAGCCCATTTATGAGATTGACCAGTTTGAGGTCCATTTTTCATTCATGGTTGTTTCATTTCCCGATAGCGGTTTGATATAGATATCGAGATTCCCTATCTTTATCTCTTAGATTTGGTAGATTTATCTTCTTGTGATGGTTTACCCTTATTATAAGTATGGATTTGTATGCTCTATTCTCACCATGATATGATTTTTGTTCTCGTAAAGTTAGGGAGGTAATAGAAGGTGGTTTTTCCTGTAATCACTTCTTCAGTCAATATTTTTCTTCTTCGATGATGTGATCCATGGATGGATTGAGTGATGATTGCCTTACTTGGGTGGATTTAGAAAATATCCATTTTAAAGTTTGTTCGGCCATATGAGGCTTGGTAGAGTATTTCTCCTTGATGATATGTGCCTATGGCCATTCTTTGCTGAGATAGAGTATTAAATGGATTAGTTCTAGCGAAAGTTACATTTCTCTGAGTTGCAAGAGTTCTTACCCTTACTAGATTAGATTTCCTGTGTTTTCAGCCGGTGATTTATCCTCGATTGTGATTTTGTGCTTCAACTATGTTTTAATTTCGGCTTAACATGATTTGGCATAGATATACCCGATTTAGATAATATGGTCGATGTGAGTATTTGACCTTAGTTTGGATTTGTTGGATGAAATTTTGATTCAATGCCTTGGTATGGTGATATGAAAGTAATAATATATTTGGCGTATTAACGGCTACCCATATTCAGCTTTGAGTTGTGGAACTGAGTGCAACCTTTATTTTTGGATTTGTCTCAATTTGGATTTCATTGATAGGATAGTCAAGCCTACTCCGTAGTTACCTATTTAGTCTTTTCAACTTTAGATGGATTATAACTGCTAAGTGTCGGATGATAGCCCATGTGCTCGACATTTGTTCTTTCTTCTTTGACATAGAGATTTCAGTTTTCTTTGAGAATTTCAGATGATATACTTAGTGGGAGTATTATGCTTGAGTTAGATTTAGTATAGTTTTATTCTTGGTTGATGGGACATCCTAAAGTAGATCTTTTAGTGATGAGTAGTATGCCTTGATCTTCTGGATTTTGATTTGATTACCATCTGGACTAGTTACAATATTGGCATAGATTACATTCCTTAGTTATCTCCATTTGTGTGCCCAGACAATGCCTTATGAGCTTATTCTCATGTTAACCAATATGGACTTTCATCGAATCAATTTTAGTTCTTCGAGTTCTTTATGATGAGATTGCACAGATAGGACTCAAGTGGTTTTTCTCCTGGTGTGAAGCAGAAAACAAGTACGGATTGGTAAAATAAAGTTATATTTGGATTTAGAGGTGGTGGTATGAATCATGTATCGGGATGGTTTTGGCTTGAATGGGCCTTCATGGATTTGTATGGATATCAAGAAGGTATTAGTGTGTTGTGGTCCAGCTTTGTGTGCATCAGACTTTTTAGTTCAGTTGGAGTCCAATTGGTGGTTAATGTTAAGTTTTGGCTATTTAGAAGTGAAGCGAGAGTGATGGTTATAAAAGGGATAACTATTGAAAAATCCCTTGTAAGTGTTCTCTCTTTATAGAGGTTATCTAGGAAGTCTTGCTCAAAGCATGCTGGCCCAGTACCTCATCCTTTTGAGCTTTTAAGATTCTTTCTATCCATTCACTTTTGGGAACGAAAGTCCTTTTAGTAGTGGATATTATAATGACCCTTCCAGTAATTTTACATAATTCAATTTAGTTTTACCATCTAATCTTCTACATAGATGCCCCAAGTCATTTATGACTTGCTGGGACTAGCCATTCAGTTACCGGGCAGTTTGTTGGGTTTTTAGAACTAATTCTCTATTTGGAAGTCTTAACTGGTTCCAAATGGACACCAGGAAAAGACGTCAATAAAATGATCTCGAATGGGAATTCTGACTGTGCCAAGACCTCTAAAATATCGATTTTAGGCAAGGTAGAACTTTGGTTCGGGTCCCAATGCACCCAAGCTCATTACAACCTATATTGGTTGCAAAGTTGAAATTTGAAAATATAGGTGTGGAACCTATATTTGATCCAAACAACCTCAAATTGAAAATCCGACATTGCTAACACATCCAAAATGACTAATTTAGTGTGGTTACATTGTTTATTTGCAAAAATTAGATTCTGAATGAAGCCCTAGGCATTGTTGCAAAATTACAAAAATTTCCAAGTTGTTGGTACTGGTGCATGAAATTGTGCAAGGATCACCATGATCTCACCATGGAGATATGTCAAGGCCTATGGTGATCACCACATGGTGATTACAGTCCTAGTGATGAGATCACATCATCTCATTCCTTGAAGGGTCTATAAATAGACTCTAGTGTCGTAAATTTGGGCATTTTCTCTTCATCCTTGAGACCTTAAAACCCTAAATGGGTGTGACGACTCCAAACTAAGTCTTATGGGTGACTTGGAAGCTTGATGAACATAATTTATCGTGATTATCATTCAAATTAAGGTAAGATTTTATCACTTTATTGATGAATTTCTTAGTTTTTGAGACAAAACCCCGAATTCACTTAGGGCTTGATTTTAGCCCAAAGTTTGCTTGGGTTACACCCATTTTTGAGGGTTTTGGTTCCATGATCTTGATATCATGTTGGTTTGGCCTCGAAAATGTATTTTTTATACGTAAGACCCACTTGGGTATTTTGGTGTCGTTTTTAACTCTGAGCATACTGGTACAATATGGGTATCTTTATTCTTGTATTGATGAGTAGATTATGATTTTGATAGTATGATGGTATTTTGGCGATTATGAAGTGAAGACAAGCATGTGGTGAATGATGTAATATTTTGTAATTCGACTTTGAGGTTTGCTTCTGTCTACTCTTCTTCATAGATGATGTGTGATATATATTGCGTGTGAATGTGAATGCGAAGATTGTTTATGAGTAGAATGACTTAGTTTTGAATATTAAAGTTTGGGGATTTGATGAGGGTTTTGACTCGTAAGTTGAAATGCTTAACATTCTTTTAGAATCCTATTGTCTTCTCCCTAGATTGGACTGATTGTGGCATGGATATGATGTAATGTTAGGTTTGGGATGTGGTTTTTACATTGGAACTATGGTTAGTATATTTGACCTTAGTAGGGATAGCCTAGTGATCTTGAAATCATGATTTGGGTAAGATTGACTTAAATGCCCATGTTTCTAGTCGAAGTTTCTATCTTAGGTTTGGTTATAGCTTACTTGACATCTAGAAGTTAAACTAGATACCTTAGTCTAGTTTGGGGGTATAAATTGCCTAAGTATGGAAATTAAGGATTAGAAGTGGGTTCTTTCGACCCATTTTAAGCCAAGACTTGTGTTAGCCTTTGTGGACTTAGTTGCGGATGTTAGGCCTAGTTGAGATTATTGAGCCTTTAGAATAAGTTTACTTTTGTGGCTCGGTAAATTATGATGACTTTCCCCAGATTATGATTAATGGCCTATAGATATGATATTCCTTTTAGAAATGATATTAGGACTTTAGAGATGTTATTTCCTCTTAGATATGTTAATTGGCCTATAGAAATGATATTCCTTATAGTCATGATATATGACGTATAGATATGAGATGCCTTATGGAGGTAATGTTCCTCATAGTTATGATTTATGGCCTAGTGGTATGTTATATCTCCTAGATGTGGGATGTCTTACATATAATATGCCTCCTAGATGTGAGACAATTACAAAAATGCTTTACGGCCTATAAATATTTTATGCCTCATAGTTAGGCCATTACTTATGATACGAGATGGCCTACTAACATGAGTATTGATATAGTTTCAGATACGTATATAGGCCTAAGGCCTTGATATTGATGTTGTAATGATTTCTGACACAATATTGGGACAAAGGCCATGGTATGATATGAGTTGGATATTCGGGAAGTAATTATCCTTATAAAGATACAGTTGTAGTTTATGAATACACACACACACACATCTCTGGGATGGAGGAAGATGTGGTATAATGTATATGACTCCAATGTTTGAATATTGGTGATGGCATGCATAGATTCGGTACGTTTATGGTTATTATATCGGTAAATGATGTGATTCTAGTTAAAGTATCATATTATGACTATTCTTCCCAAATAGAAGTTAAAACCCACTTTAAATCTTAAAATAGATTTCTTTACAATGATTCCCACCTAGATTAATGGATAATCTATATGTATAAAAGAGTTTAATAATAAAGATTTAAGGATTTGACCAAGACAGATTCTGGTACATGCATTGACACTATTATTTACTATGGTCTCAGATATTCTGACCCTTTCTACACTTTATAATGATTTGGTCCCTAAGATCACTTCGGGCAATGGATTTACGAACTTATACTCTTTTTAGTCCGACTTGAGTCTGTGCACCCATTATATATATATATATGCTTATTGTTAATGTTATATTGATGATGAAAGATGAATATGGACATATATTCTATCATGCTTATATTTTATGTTTATTTATTTTATCCCTCATGGGGCTTGTACTTTAGCCCTTGTAGGGCTGACTCTTTTTATTAACATTGATTTGGATATTATAATGATCTGATTATGCTCGAAAGTCCAAAGGATATTATGATAATGTGATGATACCCGTCAAGGCCGGAGGATATTACGATGATGTGATGATACCCGACAAGGATGGAGGATGTTATGATGATGATATTAATACTCGACAAGGATGGAGGATGATTATGATGATATTGGTTATGATGATGATGGTCATGATGATATTGGTTATGATGATGATTTTTATGATATGTTATTATTATTGTGATGATCATTGTTATGTCTAGCTTATGAAATATTGGTCATTGATTCTGTATCGATATCGAGGTATGATTCTGGCCTTTTCTATCTTACGCTTTCATTATTATGCATGTGTAATGACCTGAAAACCTATCCCGAGATGTCACATGGTGCTTAAGGCCACAGTGGCCTCAAGCTAACCTTCTAAGCCTGTCATCACTTTTAGAACTCACTATAACACTAATCATTTCCAAATAGGAAAAAATAATCATGTCATGAGCATACTGATACGAAGACATACTATCCTATACAAATAAGATGCTAAAAGTTCTGTACATACTGGTACTCTAGTCTAACAAAGCCTCTACTACAAAAGACTGAGGAGCCATTGGGACAGATCCCCAACTGACTCCCCCGAACTGAAAAGAAATAACCATCTACTATCAAGGCAAAAATCAGGGACATAGGTCCTCGAACCATGATGACTCACCAATTGTAAGAATGTAGATGGAGGTAGTTAAAGATCACTGTCGCTGCTGAGACTGAGCACCTGAACCTACACTACAAGAAAGTTTAGAACAAGAAGAGTATGGGAATTAGTACTTAGGATTTTACTGAGTATGTGGGGGTGTATGCAACACTTTTAAACAATATCATTAATGTAAAATAAAGCCATGCATGCTAATAATAACAACTCTCTTCGTTTGAATTTTTTAAAACATAATTTCCATAAATCATCGATAATAACACATGCTTCACAAATCTCATAAATCATTGGACTTAGCTCAAACTCTTTGACTCATGACTTAGAGTGACTTGGTAACTCAAGAAACATAGACTATTATAGACGTGGGAGTTTCTTATAACCAACATAAACCATGTGAGCCACATGTAGTCTAACATTTTTCCCTCCTAAGGAAGGAACCCCACATTGGCGGAAGCGTTATACTCTTGCCAGGGAGAATAACCTCAAACTCATCTCTGTGATCACAAACTCGGCTCTTTGTCCCTCAAATCTCAATCCTATGATGGCACGTAGTTTTAGGGAAGTAGGATGCGCTGAACCCACACTTCCCATTCGGTGCTAAATACTCCTCAACTCAGCTCAGAACGCATTAGGAAATCAACCTTAATCAACTCAAAGTCTATCATGAAGACCAAATCATAAATATATCTCATCTGTAAATCATATACAACTTGTGGATTCCTAACTCGACTCAAACTCAAACAGTCTTTCTCAACATCAAGTACACTTTCTTATCAAATCATATTAAGTATCAAAAACTTCAAGAAAACATCATAGGACTCATTCTTGACCCTCAAGCTCAATATCAATATATATTAAATACTTAATCTTCTCATGGAAAAGCATAACTCAGGACACTTATCTTAAATCACTTAGAAATCATCAATACATAATAAAAAAATACAATTCATGGCATAAATTCTCAATTTAAGAAATATGATGATAAAATAATCATAAATATCAAACTTAATCAACTCAAATCTCATATATCATAATAAAGAAATTTGGGTGTAAATCCACTTTCAAGGATCATGAAATTCCAATAGTAAAAATTAATTCTTTGGGCACAAGAATGAAAGGATATTATTGTTCAAGCCCCACATACCATAGATTATAATTTTAAGATGAAAAGACTTGATTGGAAAATCTTCTTCACCCTTTTGAGCTAAGTTTCTTGATACCTTTGACTTAGAGAACTTGATTCTTGAACAACTCGGTGAAATATATGGAAGATTCTTGAATTTTCTTGGAGAAGATTTGGATTTGGAATTGGAGGAGAGAAACCCTAGCTCTATATATTTCTTAGAAGAGATTGGAGAGAAAATGAATTGCTCTTCTCTACTTAGATATATATATATAGGCCAAAATGGGCGTAAATGACCAAAATACCCTTGAAAAAATTCTAGAACTGGAGCCCAAATTTTGGCCTTGGTGCGACACGCCAGGATCACGGTCCTTCAATAGAATTGGACAATTGGGAAACTGCTCAGTGGCGCGATGCGGTGAAGTCGCATTTGCCACGTTGGTCATGACCTGGAAGGGCACCACGATGCGGTGGAATCGCGTTGGTGCATTGGAATTTGACAATCCTAAAATTAAGCGTTGGCGCGATGTGTCAATATTGCAGAGGATCACTGGAAAATGACAATTGCCATTTTGGCTAGCTCCACGATGCGCTAAAGTGCCAGGTGGCACACTGTCTCACTAAAATAGCTCTAACTCTTCACCCGAGTGTCGGATTTGGGCAAATTTAGTATCGATGGAAAGTTTATTCAATTCTATACATGGAAAAAAGTATAAATTATAGAAATACAACATGGTATAAACATCAATTACTTTGGAATTCATCACTATTCACTCAAAAGATGGATTTAGGCTTAAGAAATGATTGGGGTATTACAGCATGATTAATTCATGATGAGATATATGGGTTATAAACCCTAAGAATGTTAGTACTAAATCCTAATAGAATTATAATGAGGCCTTAAAATGAAGGTATAACGATCTAGGTTATTCTTCGAGTGGACCTTATATCTATATATATGTACATCTAGATATGGTATTAATGTATATCCCTTACTTCATTTGTTTAGATTGTGTATTAATTTCTTGGCCTTGTATATTTCTATATATCTTTCCTTTGCCTTTATTTATATATTGGCCAGGGATATACGACATAGTGTTGAGATTTCTGAGTATGGCTAGAATAGATAGTTCATCCTCGATACTTTATTAGCCTTATTATGTTAATCTATTAGACATGAATATGATAGGTTATCCTTATTATCTCTTTGGGTATTTTGTGGTTGTTGAACATTGGGTGTAGTTTCCATTCTGTTTATATGTATATATATCTTCTTTATCTTTGGAGCTCAGTTGGAAGTTGCCTACTGAGTACCATTCATTTGGTACTCATACTACACTTCTGCAGCCTACATATCATAGTATGGGTTATTGTTGTTGATTTTTGTGCATCATGAAGAGCAACCATGGTTCGGAGACTTAGCGTGAGACCCTGACATTCGAAGTATTACCTATCTCCCTTTTATGTGTATGATATCTTATATGATATATTTGGAGATAAGTTATATCGGTATAGTAAGTTGAACCTCACTTTGTACTCTTGTATTATTAGATACTCTTGTATTGATACCACCAGGTTTTGGGATTATATTATGTAATTACTTCTTTATTTGTATGCTCTGCAATTCTTTTCTTTATATATTTTGTAGTTCGTTACTAGCCATTCCGGACTATGGGTTTGGCTTGCCTACTGGTGGGTTGAGAATTTAGATTGTGACAAGATGATGACAATCATACATGTATAATAACTGAACATACTTAACTTACATCAACTTCCTACCTTACCACCTTTCCTTTATCATAGCATTATTGATAAAATTTCATGAATCCTATTTCATGACTTAAGAGTTCACCTTGTTAAAACAACTCTATACCTTTCTCACACTCTCATTAATCCTCTTTCATGAAAAATCTTTCTCTATATTCTATTACCATTAATCATTAAAATTTCAACAACTAAGACATTTAATAAAACATCAATAGCTTTGGATGAAGGGACACTACAATACACAAAATAAATATATACATATGCGAATAATATTTATCATAATTCAGGACATACTTTAGATTTAATGTCACCCAAACTATACCCTCCAAGAAGATATAATACAGTCGCTATCGAATTATAGTAACCCAACTAGGTTGGGATCGAACCCACAAGAAATAGGTTAGAAGTCTCTCTTGTACTTGTTGAAATAGCCAGACACTGTACAAAAGTAAATGGGGGGATTTGTAGTAAATAGTAAATAGTAATAAGTCTTGGTTGCTTTTGGTTGTAATTAATCTGAGATGAACACTAGGACTATGTTCCCCTTGGTTTCCTGTAATACCCCGTACTTCTAACTATCTTGAAATAATCCCAAGAATGTTAGAAGCTTACTTTGAAATATGAATCTATTTTAGTACACGTAGAATTTTAAGATTTTCACTTTTTATCATATGAAAAATTGAATTAGATTTCCAACGATACTAATTTTGTCCAAATCCAGTATCAGAGTAAAAGGTTATGGACGTTTTACTCAGAGCTGTCAAAATTGTCTAGGTGTGACGGCCAGGTAGATGGACCATCGATCTAGCAAAAGACTATCGCCTAGACCATTGCAGCCAAGGTAGAGAGTCAAACTTCTAGATAAGGTACAACAGACTGGTTGACGGACCATTGAACTTATGACGAACCATCGCCTAAGCCATCGCTAAAGGCAATGAGTTTTTTTGGCCATCGTACGATAATTAAAATGATGACCCATCGAGCAAGTGATAGACCATAGCACGAGCCATCGCATGTCTTGTTTTGCGAATTTTAAGTCATTTTTAAGGGGTATTTGTGTGTTTTTCCACCGGTTTTAACACCTAATGATATCAGACCAAGGCTCATAAGTTCATTATTCTTACACAACATCAAATTAGGGTTTCCTCTCAAATATAATCCCCAAGAACAAGATCCAAATTCTTCTTCAACAAACCAAGAAATTAAAGTTCTTCAAGTCTAAGAACTTTATGAAAAGTCACAATCAAGGTATGTCATGTGTTGATTCATGGGTCCCTTTCACCCATGAAGCTCAAGAATCTTTTTTCAAAATCCAAGATTTGTGTATTCATGAATGTTCATGATTTAAATTGAATTGAAATTCATGTTCATGATATTGTGGGGTTTTAATTCATGTTTTAAATTACATATTCCAATAATTGACCCTAGTATATGAAGATTTTCATAGTAACCATGATAAACCCCCTTCAATTTAAAAGTTGATTAATGTATCCATGATTATTAGATATGTTGATGATTGTATAACCATAACATGCTCCCCATATGTTTGATTAAATGCTTATGAGAAGGAAAAATGCCATACTAGTATAATAATATGTAATCCCCATTCATGTACAAGTTCATGCATTTCAAGTTTTTGATGAAATATCTTGATCAATGAACTATGGATTGTTGATGTTAGTCATGTATTCAAGAAAGTCATGCTTTTTCAGTTTCTTTCCATCGAGTCCTGGGGGTACTTGTACCCTACAATTTATCTGTATGCCTAGAGCCAGTGTCATGTTTTCACAATACTCTCAGTCAAGCCATGATCCATAGAACCCAGTCAGTCATGTGACTCAGGAAAACTAAGAAATCTTAGAAATCTCAGTAATTTCAGTAATCTCAGTAGTTCAGTAATCTCAGTGATCTCAGTACTCAGTAATCTTGCTAACCTCAGTATTCCCAGTAAATCTTTGTAACTTTAGTACTCTCAGTCAGTCCTAAGATCTTAGTAGCATTCTGTCAGTCAACGGACTTAGTGATCTCAGTTTATCTCTGCTAAATAATGCCATTAGTATAAGTTCAGTTCGGTTAATCAGTTCAGTGTCTATTCAGTTGGGAGTAGGATTTAGCACCAAAGAAACCCAAAGATGGGGATTCACCTATTATTCTGTGGAGGGTGTGATCCTTAGAAGCAATCCTTGTGTTTTAGAACTATGTAGCCAGTGTAGGTTGAGATGCATCCTAGCATTTCGGGACTTATACATCTTATTTGGGTTACCTACCAGGAGGGGTTGACGGAAGAGCTCTCTGTCAGAGAGGGTATACTCATATCTAGTCTTTAACCATGACACAGTATTGACACCCTTCCAGCTGGGGTTACAGGTTGGACCCCACCAGTTCAGTTTTGGGGTATCTCGGTTAGATGATTATCTCCCATAGTTTTAGTTACAAAATCAGGACTGTTAGATACAGTTATTCAGTCTCAGTAAAGAACACAGATAGTTTTACAAACTTTAGGGCTTTCAGATACAGTTAACTCAAAATAGTGCAAAACTCAGCTAGTTCTATCAGAAACTAGACTGTCAGGTATAGTCGCTCAGTATCAGTTATTTCAGTTATATAGTTATCAGTAAATCATGTTATCACGATCCTAGTTATAGTTATGATGTATTCATACATGTATTTTTACATTCATATTATTCAGTGAATTAGTATAGATCATGCATGTAAACCCTTTGCGTTTAGCCTACCTCACATGCATACCAGTACATTCAAAGTACTGACGCATTTGCACTATGGTGTTTTATACCATAGGTTTAGAAGTACGAGCTCCAAAGCATCAGTAGCATTCCAGTCTCTGCCGTTAGAGTTAGTAGTGAGTCCTCATCTTTTGAGGACATGATCATTTCTTTATTATCTCATTAATTGGCTTATTAGTTGGGGTTAGTTGGGGACATATCCCATCATCTTTTTGTTCATACACTTATGTTTTAGAGGCTTTTCAGACTACAGTATGTTTAGACAGTTTTGTTTTGGGAATTTATACCCCATCCCAGATGTTATATTTTATCGGATATTATGTTACAGTTTGAACCTTATGGCCTTTTAGTTCATGTTTCCACATTATACAGTATATCATGCAATATAGGCACATATATCAGTCATGAGTTAGCTTGTGGTCCTTCGGGGTCATGAGCACCGTGTAGCATTTTTGGGTACCAGATTTGGGGTATTACATTTCCTAACTCTTGTAGGTTTATCGTGATCAATCAAACTATCTCACTGCCACACATGCAGAATCTGACAATATAGGTATCACAACCGTCTTATGAATGGCTTGGTAATTTCATTCTTTGCCTTGTGAGTCTTAGGATGTCACCTTTCAAATCCTTGTCTTCGATCCCAGTTTAACTATCACCTTTTGAGCATCAAGTTAATTAGACAAGGATTGAGAGCCTCGAATCACTATTGTAATCTCCTTTTCCTAATCTTGACCTCTCTTGTGAAGATAATCATGAATACTGGCAAGTCCTTAACTTCTGCAGTAGATAAGGATGTAAATAATCCAAAGAAGACCATAATGCATGCATAAACAATGATCTAGAAGAACCTCACACTTCCCATACTTCATTATTCTACTAGGGTTCCCACAACTCTAGCTAAGGGATTTAGCCGCTTATAGTTGCACAAAATGCCATAGAATTCATAAAATAAAGCATAGAAATAATCTCGCAACAATTGAAAAGTGTCAAATTAATAATCAACCAAAACCCAATAACAAAGAGATTCCAAGATCAAAAGTAAATCTTAGAATAAAATATATGTTTTTGAATATTATGAGTGCGTAAAATGACAAAAAACATCAAAAGAGTATTTATAAATTACATAAAACACTGGAAATCTAAACCAAAATATATAGGGAAAACTAAGTCGTTGTCCACTTACGGGACCACTTCGTAAGTGGAACCTATGCCATGTAGGTGGCCATCGCAAGTGACAAATTTCTATAATGCTATTGTAACTCCACTTGTTAAGGCACCTAAGGGGCATAAGTGGTATTTATACCTCATAGGTGGTATCATCATATGTATTAACAAAAGCTTCAGGATTCAGATTCTCAGGACTTCACACTTTGACAACTGCAATAGTACTTATGGCGCTGTATATAGTACTCACGTGCTGTAAGTTATTTTTCGTCAATATTAGTAATAACATCAGCTTTTAGAGTCTCTGAATTCACAATCTTTGATACCCATAAGGCCACATACGACGTCATATGTAGTACCTACACCATGTAGGTGGTCTCGTAGGTTGGATGTTCTGTAGTCTTCAACTTGTTTTCTTCTGTTAAGCTCCAAAACCTAGTTTCCTACAAAATAGGCACAAAACACATCATATCTAAAGAAATGCACCTAAGTACTTACATATTTTTGTATTTAAGCATCGAAATTTCCATGAAACCATCGCACATCAGTATATATTCTTTACTATAATATGCACTCACAACTATCAATGTATCTAGTCCACACAAGGAACCATAATATTTCATCAAATAACTGATCCATACAAGAAACCATAATATTATAATTCACATAACTTGATCAAATAAAAAAACCCATTAAACTCTCTAAATTATGGTGTACACACATACTAGGGTCAACAGGGAACCTTAGTTAGGACCTACAAGGTATGAACTTACTCCATGTACCAGTATTAGTGTTGTACCCAATAAAAATATCAGTATCAACATGACACCCGATCCTATACAACTAGTGCATACTACCGTTATCCCAAACAAAGTATTACACTATCCTAATTCCAATAACCAAACTCTTATCCACCCTGAAATTCACTAGATCCATGTTAATCAACCTTTACTGATTCATTGCACAGGCACAAACAACATGATAAACAGGAATAATCGTAAAATGAGATTAATCAACCACACTGATATATCAAACAAGGTCTTCTTCACAAATTCATTATGGTTATCAATTTCAAAACTTGCATTCAATAATTAACAAGTTTATTATTCTAGGTAAACAACAAATATACACTAACATACGAAATCCTAAGTATGCCTGAAGCTCAAATCATCACTTATTCAAATAAGAATTTTCAAACCCAATCATTAACAACAAATATTTTGGAAGATCAATCAATCAAGTATCCATTTTAGGGGTGCACATTCAACCAAAATAAATATTTACAGTCTAATTCATATACTAGTCCATTCACTTATTTAAACCTTTTTGATTTCTACCAAAACTGGTAAATTCAGTTACTAACTAGTAACCCTTACACTTACGTTATCACCAAGTCCAAGACACTATTACATTAGTCGATTATTTAGCTACCTAGCTCTATTCAACTTATAATTGTAGGTTGAGTCATATATACCTTTACACATCTTACTTCCTAGCACTTAGTCAAACTAAGATTTAGGTTCTTAAGTTATGATACCACATTCTCTTATCACAATAAATTTTCCTACTATCTTTCAACAAGAATATCTCATATTATAAAAATACACTACATTAGATTAACCTTTTTAAGGTATTAAAACTAGTTCTATCGATTCAAGTTCACTTTATTCTTTTATTTGTATCCACATTCACATATTAAACTTGTGAATAAATAAGTAAATCATAAAAATACAAGCATCCATCAAGGGATCTACACAAAACATAACAACATTAAATTATATATTTATTATCTTAATTCAATGTTCATCATCCCAACTCCATACCTATAGGCCTAGACATGCAGTCTCTATCAAATTATAGTAATTACACGTATCTAACCCAAGTACACTATATATTAAATCATAACACTATATATCAAATTGGTCTTCTATTTTATTCATGCTTCCATTAGCCTAATTATCTTGAGCTTAAGTAATTATAGGATAGATTACTCATTATTCTTCAAATAACTACTCTGGAAATTCAATCCGCTAATTCTATACTTATTCTTGGTCCAAAACATTAACCAAGGGTAAATTAACCATTTAATAATACTATCATACTCAATCCAGCTCCAATAATAGAGTTTCAAAGGTAACAATTCCATTTTTACAGAATTCAAGGTCCCAACCATCAATTTCATGTTTTATAATAACTAAGTCATGCTAGGAATCATTAGTTATTAATCTATTAGTAATTCTAGGTTATATTACCCTAACCCATAGGTTTTCCCTAAAATCACAATTTTAATACCCAAGAATTTCACCATTCAAGATCATTCTTATGGTTTTAAGGTGTTATTAGATTGAAAGACAAAAAAATGACAGAAGAACTTACCTCAATAAAGGATTTCCAACCTAGAACTTTGAAAATCGCCCCCTTAGGGATTTGGGATGAATTTTTGAGTTATAAAGCTCAAAACCCATAAAAAAATAAGGTTATGTACTATCTATTTGACACTACAATGACAGATATGTCTCTACAGTTGCCAACTTTTTAGTATGGACAATCTTTGTTAAAATTACCATAACTTTTTACTATGAAAGCAAATTAACAAACGGTCAGAGATGTTAGAAAGAAGACTCAAGATATTTCATTTGGTGGGTATTGAGAACAATAACTCTTTATATTCTAATAGGAGTTCTTTTTTTAAGCTGACCTTAGTTAAACTTAGATCAAAATTCAATTGATTAAAATACTTATAACTTAACTTTGTTCAAGGGGTATTATATGACCTTAGTTCATGTATGATACACTCTCATACTAAATAATTGATCCTATAATTTATGATGAATGAGGTATCATATTTACTTTAGAAGCATTAGTAATGATGAATAGATCATTACAATAGATAGAAATTCATCCATCGTTCTTCCTTGAATGGGTACAAAAAATAGGTGAGAGTGTTTTAGCATGATTCTCAAAACCCAACATATTGAAATGGTAGAAGTTAAATATAACCTCCCATCAACTTCCAAAAATTAGTAATTCTTATGAAACTGTTGTCCCATAAGTAGCAAAACTAGCCTACGGACCATGACCACTAAACTCTAGGCATAATTTTTTGATCACCAAAACCTAAGGAATATGATTCGTAATAAAATTTATGTAATTTGTCATCTCTAAATACCTAAAACACCACATAATATTATGATGAACCAAAATTTAAGGCAAGAATAGAAATGATGGGGAATGAAAAATGATGTTTTCTAATGATTCCTACCTTTTTCATCGATGCAGTGATAAATTCCTCACATAAATAACGCTATTGTAATGATATTTAGTCTAAAATCTTCTATTGCTATGGAAAACCTTCTGCCACTGCATTGACGTTGATGTAGGGATAGATAGTCTCACTACAGTGACACCAAAATAGTATCTCAGGATCCATTCCTAGCTCTTTACATTTACAACAAACTTCTTGATTTTTGATATTACCAACTGACTGGTTTACGGTAATTTCTATAACTGGAGTTCTACCAACATGTTTTATGCACCGAAATATTCTATGACGTTCTAAACTCATTTTATAACACATTAACTCAAATCCATCAATAAATACACCATGATCCATTATTTAATGACAAACCACTAAACACAAGATTTATATATATATATATATATATACTCAGAAGTCTTTCATTCTCATACTAAGATAATATTTAATGGGGTACTTACATCCTAATCAAATCTATAACCAACATAACACCACCAACATACCACTATAGTTTTCATTAACACATAAATTCTCCATCACAACTCATATTAGTCTATTCGACCTTTAATATGTCTTAACCACTCAGGGTGCAATACCAACCAAGTATTATAATGTAACAAAAATAGGGATATGAATTAAAAAAACACATCTATTAAATGTACTCCCTCAATTGACCCTATGGCTAGAGATCATCCATTATTACCAAGATAACTTATTTTAGAAACCATATAAATTCAAATACACCACATTCAAAGAAATATTATTAATCGATAATTATTTTCATACATTAAGAATAAACAAAATATTAAACCATAGTAAGCCAATTACAAGTTTTATCTAGTATCCCTGCCTCCTCACAAAATTTATGAACATTATCCACGTATTACTTTATTCATATTCTTAAAACTTAACAATTTTTCATCATTTATAGCCACCGAGGTTTTTGTACAAGTGGTTACTCAACCTTTAGGAAATCAATACCTTTACCCTCATAAAATCATTAGAATTACTTAACCAAATAATCTACATAATTGTCAGTCATACAGTTAAGGTTCAACAACCAATACAAAGTAAAACCATTATTATTATCTCTCCTTATCATATTATATAAAATAACCAATTTTATATACTAGTCAATTTACATTGCTTTGAGATGTTGAAGAATAAGTTGACTTCGGCTCCAATTTTAACTCTACCCTAGGGTACCAATGACTTTGTTGTTTATTGTGATGTGTCCTGTATGGGACTGGGTTGTGTGTATGCAACATAGCAAGGTGGTTGCATATACTTATAGTCTGTTAAAGGTGCATAAAAAGAATTATCCGACTTATGACTTGAAATTATTGCTTGTGGTCTTTGCTTTAAAGATATGGTATCACTATTTATATGGATTTTATGTGTATATCTTCTCAGACCATAAGTGTTTGCAGTATGTATTCACCCAAAAAGAGTTGAATCTCAGGCAGAGAAGGTGGCTTGAGTTGCTCAAGGACTATGACATGAGTCTTTATTATCATCTAGGTAAGGCTAACATGGTTGCTGATGCTTTAGCAGGTTGCCCATAGAGATTTTATCTTATGTTGACAATGAGAAGCAAGGTTTGGTGAAGTATATTCACTGTTTGATTAATCTTAGAGTTCATCTCTTAGACTCTAAAGATGGAGGTATGGTTTTGCAAGAGGTAGTGAAGTCATATCTTAGTGCTAAGGTAAAGCAGTTTTTTGGATCCTATCTTTATGTGGATTAAGGATGATATATGTCACCAGAAGGTGATGGATTTTGAGATTGGTGGTGATGGTATCTTGAGGTACCAAAGTAGATTATGTATTCTTGATGTGGATGGACTGCGAAGAAGAATATTGGATGAGGCTCACAAGTTGAGGTATACCGTTAATCCTAGTGCGACAAAGATGTACCATGACAAAAAAGAAATCAATTTGTTGAATAACATAAAGATAGATCTGGTCAATTTTTTTGTGAAGTGCACAGTGTGTTAACAAGTGAAGGTTGAGCACTTGAGGCCTGTTGGGTTGTCTTAAACTATTGAGTTTCCCATGTTGTAATAGAAAATGATTAATATGGATTTAATTACTGGTATTCTATGGTCTCATAATCAGTTTGATTAGATTTTGGTCATCATAGATAGCATGACTAAGTCTGCTCAATTCTTGATAGTGAAGACTAACTATTTAGCGGAGGATTATGCTAAGATCTTCATTGAGGGGATCATGAAGTTGTATGGTGCTCCCATTTCCATCATATCTGATCGAGGTACTCAATTTTTATATCACTTTTGGAATTTCTTTCAAAAAGGCTTCAAAACCAAACTGAACCTTAGTCCTACTTTCCAACCTTAGATGAATGGACATGCGGAGAGGATGATTCAGACTTTGAAAGATATGCTAAGGTCTTGCGTGATTGATTTTTGTAGTAGTTGAGTTGACCAATTGCCTCTCATAGAATTTGCTTACAATAATAAATATCACTTTAGTATTAGGATGGCCCCTTTTAAGGCTCTTTAAGGTAGGATATATAGGTCTTCTATTGGATGGTTCAAGGTTGGTGAAAATAGGTTAATGGTCCCAATTTGGTTCACCAAGCTATGGAGAATGTGAAGGCTATTTGGGATAGATTTAAGACTGCCCAATATTACCAAAAGTCCTATGTATATGTAAGGAAAAGGGACTTGGAATTGATATGGATAATTTGGTGTTCTTAAAAGTTTCTCCCATGAAGGGAGTGATATGGTTTGGAAAGAAGAGGAAGCCCAGTCCTTGTTATATGGGTCCACATCATATTTTGAGATGAGTGGGCAATGTGGCTTATAAGTTGGAATTACTTTCAATTTTGGGTTCCATTCATTTGGTCTTCCATGTATCAATTTTGAAGAAGTGTGTGGGAGATCATTTGTGGGTTTTTACTCTGGAGAGCATTGGTGTTTTGGATTTCTTATCTTATGAGAAAGTCCCGGTGGAGATTTTGGATAGATAGGTTCATTGGTTATGAACATAGGACTTGGATTCAGTGAAGGTTCTATGGAGGAACCAAAAGCGTGAAAAAGGTACTTAGTAACTCGAGGAGGAAATGAAGTCCAAATACCCATTCTTGTTTCATGCTTTGGATAATCATGCTTAAGGTATGCGTAACTCTTAACATCTTTGTTTTTTGACTTTATTAAAGGAAATTATGATTTCCTTGATTTATTTGTTTTCTGTCTTTGTTAAGGGTAATGTGGATGTACTCTATGTCAAATCGTTCTAAAAAAATCCTTGTCCCATTATTCAAGGAAAAATAATCCTAGGGGGGGATGTAACAACCTAGATTTTTCGTCCTTAAAATTTTCTAAAATTTTATCCTCACTTCGCAGACTACGACTCTCCATACGAATCGTAGGGAGTCTTACAGATCTTAAGGACCAACTCATAGCTTGTCCTGTATGTTGGCCTGAAGTTTCTACTATGACTACGACTAGGGGTTAAAAGACGTAAAGACTCAAAATAAGTCTTATGGTGTCTTCCGTAGCCTAACTAGTGTGATGCTCAATTGATTCTGCCTTGACAACGACCGGACTATGCAAGTTGTAATGACTGAGAATGAGTCATATAGTATGACTTGTAGCCAAGTTAGCGTTGGTGATCATTGACATTGTCCAAACTACGAGTGGTACCTTATGAGTCATAAGGTGATCCTATGAGTTGTAAGGTCACCCTAAACGACACAACGATAATTTTCAGTCTTTTTATTAAGGGCATTATGGTTAATTTCCCTTTTCCCTTTATTAGACCCCAAACCTATAAAACACTCAAGGGGGTTAACTCTCATTCATAACACAATAAAAAACACTCTTAAACTCTCTAAATTCTCTCAAACAAGATACATAGGGTTTTTAATAAGTTGATTAATTAGAGCTCTCAAAGCAAATTCTCTCCATAAGTCTTGATATTTTAGGTATGTTACTTTCCCCAACTCTTATTTTATGAAAAGTATGTGTTTTACATGTTTTAAATTATATGGATTTGAAAATGGGTTTTGTTATGGTTGAGGGTTTTGACATGGCTAATTTTTAAATTTCTTTCCCATGATTTATTATGAATTGCTTATGTTTTATTAATGGTTTTGAACTTAGGGGGTGCATGGGTATAGTGAATAAACTAAGGGGTCAATGTTTCCCCTAAATTGGTGTTTTTGATATTGGAATTGGTTTTCAATGATTCTGTTCCCTCAACCCATTTGTGTTAATGGCTTTAAATTGTGAATTTGCCACTTAGTTTGACTTACTCACCTATGTTATTGCATTGCATAAATAGTTTAACAATGAATATGCATTTTGAAGGTTTTGTTGGCTATGTTTTGATTTAATGAACAAAAGGGGGTCGAGGTATTCCCCCAATTTAAATTGCTAAACTAAAAGGTATCGAGGAATTCCCCCAAGCTAATATGATTGTTATGGCATGGAGTTAAGCTTGCAAGTGTAAGGCTAGGACGATACCCATAGTGTGCCTTAACGGTAAAATCCTTGGTTGAATAAATGAGTTATGTGAAACTTGTTTTAATTTGGACTTAATGGGGGTTATGTAGCTAAGCCGTGATGGTGTAGGTCTTGGATGACTTATATTGGAAAGTCATGTTTGCCGAGAAACAACACAAGTGTAACTACACTTTGTTTGACAGATTTTAGGTTCTACTCTCAAGACCAAGAGAGAGAGAAATGTTGAATGTTAAAAGACTTGTTGTGAAATATGAAGTATGAACTAAGTGCTGAAAATAACCCTACTAGCATCTATTTATATTACACACAAAATGTAGGACAAATGACCCCCCTACCCTTTAGTTATGGGGCGCCCTTGGAGTATAATTTATTACACTTCAAGGATCTTTTTCACACTTAAAAACATTTAAGCTCTTTGGCGGATCAAGTACCAATTCACACACGACCATTTGCATGAACATGGCTTGTAGTTTTGTAACTCCTGAGCTTGGCTTCGTGTGAATGGTCAAGAACGTATTGGACAGCTTGGTACACCCATATCATCCTCTCCATCTTGAGAGGAATTTGACCTCAAATTCAGCATTTGGTCATCCTCAACCGCATCCCTTATAGAAAGATCACACACGTTGAAAGTGTTGTGTACTTGGTATTACGGGGGAAGGTCAATCTTGTAGGCATTATCATTGATCCGTTCAAGTACTTGGAATGGTCCATCGCCTCTCGTCATCAATTTAGTTTTTCTTTGAGATGGAAACCTATCCTTCCTAAGGCGAACCCACACCCAATCTCCCGGTTCAAGAATGAGTTTCTTTCTTCCCTTGTTGACTCTCCTTGCAATGTCTTGATTTTTCTTCTCAAGTCGAATCCTCACCTTCTCATGTAACTTCTTCATCAAATCTTCCTGCTTACTTCCATCTAAGCTAATCATAACATCACTTGGCAAAGGAGTTAAATCCAAAGGGGTAAGGGGTTTGAGGCTATATATGCACTCAAAGGGAGTCATTCTCGTACTTGAGTGTATGACACGATTATATGCAAACTCAATCAATGGTAGGTGTTACTCCCAAGAAGTCAATTTTCCTTTAACCATGGAACGTAGCATAGCACCCAAATTCCTATTTACTATTTCTGTTTAGCCATCGGTTTGTGGGTGGCAAGATGTGGAGAATAACAACTCTGTTCCAAGCCTACCCCACATGGATTTCCAAAAGTCACTTAGGAACTTAGAGTTCCTATTACTCACAATGGTCCTTGGAACACCATGAAAATTGACAACATTATCAACAAATAAATAGGCCACACTAGGTGCATCATCACATTTAAAACATAGAATAAAGTGTGCCATCTTAGAAAATCGATCAACCACAACAAAGATACTATCATGACCTCGTCTAGTCCTTGGCAACCCTAACACAAAATTCATGGATATGTCAAGCCAAGGGCGTAAAGGAGTGGGCAGCGGGGTGTACAACCCATGAAGTAGGAGCTGCGATTTGGTTCCTTTGCAATCTCCACATTGTCCACAAATCTTGGCCACATCCTTGTGCATTTTTGGCCAATAGAATTGTTCCTCCAATATTCCAAGGGTCTTTTCGATCCCAAAGTGACCCATTAGACTACCATTGTATGCTTCCCTCACAAATAACTCTCTCCAAGAACTGGAGGGTACACACAATCGTCTACCTTTAAACAAGTATCCATCAAACTTGACATTGGGATTTAGACCCTAAGCCAAAACCCATTTATCCCTACAAATTTCTTCACATTCCCTATAGATAGGAACAAAGTGAAGGTCCTCGAGATACAATTCTCTCAAACTCTTAAAACTAATCAATTTTGAAGATAATGTTGACACAAGAATATGTTTTCTAGATAGAGCATCGGCTACTGCATTGTCCTTATCATTTTTGTATTGAATAACATAAGGGAAGGTTTCAAGAAACTCAATCCATTTGGCATGTCATTTGTTAAGCTTGTCTTTTGCCCGAAGATGCTTCAAGGATTCATGGTCCATTTGGATCACGAACTTCTTAGGCCACAAATACTGCTGCCAAGTGGCCAAGGCTCGAATCAAGGCATACAACTTTAGATCGTACGTGTAGTAGTTTAGAGTTGCTCCTTTGAGCTTTTCACTAAAATAAGAAATGAGTTTTAAATCTTGCATCAAAACAGCCCCTATGTCTACTTTACTAGCATCTCACTCAACTTCGAATGCTTATCAAAATTGGGCAATTGTAATAAAGGCGCGGAAAAGAGCATAGCTTTCAAGGTTTCAAAAGCCTTAGCTTGCTCTTCACCCCACTTTAAGGGTTGGTCTTTCCGAATGACTGCGGTCAAGGGTTTAGCTATAGTGCTAAATCCTTTGACAAACCTTCTATAAAAACTGGCCAACCCGTGGAAGCTTCTTACTTTGGTAATGGTTTGCGGGGTTGGCCAATTTTTGATATCGTCTATCTTGGACTCATCCACTTCAAACCCACTTGAACTAACAAAAAAACCCAAGAAAAAAACTTCATTAATACCAAAGGAGCACTTTTCTAGATTTGCATACAACCTTTCCTTTCTAAGGACATCAAAGTCACATTGTAAATGCTTCACATGCTCATCTATTGACTTACTATAGATCAAGACATAATCAAAGTATACAGCAACAAACTTTCCAATAAATGGCTTCATCATATGATTCATTAGCCTCATGAAAGTACTTGGAGCATTTGTTAGGCCGAAACATAACCATCTATTCATAGAGACCAAATTTGGTCTTGAAGGCAGTTTTCCATTCATCATCAGGTTGCATTATTATTTGGTGATAGTCAGTCCTTAAATAAATCATGGAAATAAACACGAACCATTCAATTCATCAAACATATCATCTAACCTAGGGATAGAGTGATGATATTTTATCGTAATCTTATTGATGGCTCAGTAGTCCACACATATACACCATGTTCCATCTTTCTTAGGCACTAGTACTACTGGAACCACACATGGACTCATGATCTCTTTTATATACCCTTTGCTAAGGAGTTCCTCAACTTGACATTGCAATTATTTGGTGTCCGTAGGATTGCTTCTATAAATCGGCTTATTTGGCAATTATTAGCCCGGTACAAATTCAATTTGATGCTCAATTCCCTGAAGCGGGGGCAATCCTTGTGGAAGTTCTTTGGGAAATACATCTTCATAATCCTGCAACACACAAGAAATCAAAGGATAAATGGAAGAATTAGTGGGGTTAGTATTAAAACAATGAGCCAAAAGGAGCATAGGCATGTCCACATCATAATCCAAGAAGAGTTCCTTCTTTCTAGCCAACATCACCATGTTTTCTTGCCCATTTGATGTAGAGGTAGTCCTAGAAAACCCTACTGCTCCACTCACGGTTTTCCCCTTCATTTTACCATTTTTGGGTTTCTTTCCCTTCTCCTTCAAATCCCCCATCTTTTGATGTAATTTGTTTACTTGTGATGGCAAAAGAAGATAAAGAGTAACCTTTCGACGATCCTTCTCAAGTGAATATCAGTCAGACCTCCTATTATATTTGGTAAACCTATCATATTTCCAAGGTTTACCTAACAACAAATGACATGCTTGCATTGGTATCACATCACAAAGTACTTCGTCTTGGTAGTTTCCTACCTTAAACCATATCACACATTGCCTTATGACCTTCAATTCGCCGCATTCGTTCAACCATTGCAACTTGTAAGGGCTACTATGAAGTTTAGTTGGTAATTTCAGAAAGTTCACCATAGCAACACTAATGACATTCGCACAACTACCACTATAAATCACCAAAGTGCACACATTCCCCTTTACAAGGCATTTAGTATGGAATAGATTTTCCCTTTGGCTAGGGTCGTCTATTGCCTTACTAATTATAGCATGTCTAACTACAAAGTTTGGAACATCACACTCCCCTTCTTGTAGGTAAATAACTTCACCATCATCATCATCATCATCAAGTGGCCTATTTTCAGTTTCCTCTCCATCTTGAGGCTCGTCCTCATCCTCCTCTTTTTTAAGACCCACCTTCTCACCAAGGTAATATAATCTCCCTTTCCATATGATCATGTTGCATCGATTTGTACATTCATTGGATTTATGTCCCCAACCTTGGCACTTGAAACAATGGAATCCTTTTGGGTTAGGATACTTGTGAACTTCTTGTTTTGGAGAAATTTTGCGGACTATTTTGGGCTCAGGAAACCTTGTAGTGGTGGGTTGGTCCTTGTTTTTGGGCCAACCCAAAGAGGATTGAACCATATCCTTGCTTCTAGGCCAACCCGAGGTGGATTGTCCCCTTGCCTTGAACGACAACCTCTCTTTAAGTTCCTTTTCAATCTCAAGAGCCGCTTGGAAAATACCTTCAACGGTATCAAGCTTGTGAAGTGTTAAATGAGTGGAGATCTCTTTGTTCAACACACACTTGAATCAGATAATGTCATGACTGGTTTGTTCCCCACGATGATCAAGTTTCAACATGAGTTGTTGAAACTCATCCTAATATGCCATCATACTTTTATTTCCTTGACGCAAGTTGTAAAATCTAGCAAGCAATTCATGGCTATAACTCTCAGGAAGGTAGCATTGCCTCATCAAGTACCTTAACCAAAACCAAGGTGGTGGCTGCCTATCAACTAATTCATCACCAAAATGCTTGACGTACTCCTACTAAGTGTTGGCATTACCCTCAAAATCAGCTATGGAATAACAAAATTTCTTTTTTTTCGAGATATCTTTATCTTGGAAAACTTTGTCACAAGCTGATTCCCATGCTAAGTAGGCCTCGGGGTCACTTTGACCCTTAAATATAGGTAAGCTCAATTTGATGGTATTGAGGCCTACATCTCTTTTTTGGTGTCGGTTTCCTCTTTCTCCATACCCTCGGTACCTTCTTATATTAACACGGCCCCCTCTCAGCTCCCTCTCTCTCATGTAAGCATCATCAATGGGTCCATATCCATCATACTCCTCTCTACCATGTTCCTCAAAGTGGGCTGGTCAGTTTTGGTTATTTGGAATCTGATTTGGAGGAATTGGGATTTGTGGAGGAGGTGGTCTTTGATTTGGTGGAGTTTGGTAAGGTAGGTTCAGATTTTGTGGGGGTAATGGATGGCCAAATCCTTCTTGTGGGACTGGAGGATTTTGGGAATGGCAAGGCCTATTCGCTTTTTGGTTTAGAGGGAAAGTAGTGGTATGATTTGTGGCATTTAGTGGGGCTAGAGGCAGATTCATTATTTGGTGCAATGTTTCGGGTGAGACAATGGTGGATGAAGTTCTTTCATGCCCACTTGTAGGAATATGATGAAGATTAGATGGACGAGAGTTTTTTTTACTCTCCACTTGCACCAATCTCCCACTTATCATAGTCAAATCTCCCCTCATTGCCCCAACTTCTATGTTCAACCTCTCTAAACTTCTGGTAATGGCCTCAAGTGTGACCTTCATAGTTTCTTGTTCAGGGATATTCTTCCTTCCATGTCAAGGTGTCATCTACAAAATCAGAAAACAAGTTAGCGTTAACCTCTCCTCACTCACACTCTCTCAGTTCACTCACACTTAAGCTCCACAAGTGTTGTAGATTGTATAGTAACCGTGAATCCTTAAGATATGACTAAAGCTCTTGTCCGGAGTAGATTCTTGTTTGAAACTCAAAGAATTCTCAACAGACTGGAGTTAAGAAGTTACAACATATTCAAATGAATAAAAGAACCCAAGTAAACGTGGACACAAACAAAGGAACTCAGAAAGACTAATTGACAACCTAGTAGGAGTGTACTAGATTGTTAATTAGTTCTGGAACCAAGTAATGAAACTAAGAAACAACAATTAGAAACTAGAAAAACCTAAATTTGAGCTTATTAATGACATGAACAGTAGAAAATGGGTGATGTGGCAGCATGCAATTGGTCTTGTTACCACACACTTTAAGCACCAATTCTTAAATTTAATTCTTTACAAAATTTGGAAAGGATGACAATTGGTTTTGGAGGGAAAACATGTCTTGAAATAACAAAAGTATCTTGTCCCAAAACACAAAGTTCTTGAAATAAGAAAAAGTATCTTGTCCCACAACACAAGGTTCTTGAAATAAGAAAAAGTTGCTGAAAAGTAGTAGTTTAGTCTTGGAAGTGATGGGTTCAAGGCTTCTCACAACAATCTTTACAACGTTCAGCTTCACCTCTTGAATTTATATTGCACTTTTTGATTGTGTTAAGTTGTAAGAAAAGATAAATAACTAGATGAACACCACAACAACCTTCAAGATCACAAAAACAAATTCTTCAAAAACATGACACAACATCACCAATTGTCAACAACAAGTCACAACATATGACCAATATTTTAAGCTCAACTTTAGATTTAGACACCTTTAGTGTTGGTGAGAAAGAAACCCACACTAGGAACACTCTAAAAAACAAAAATACTACAAGATCTAGTAAAAAAAATAAAATCTCGGCCCATACATCAACACAACACAATTTTTGGCCAAGAACACAAAGGTGGCAGATTTGACTGTTTCTGAAATTTTTAAATTTCAGTTTTATTTTTTTGTAGTTTTCAAGGTCTCAAGCCCAAGATTGATCTTGTTAGAACAAAATAAAAGATGGCTTTGATACCAAATGATTCAGTATCAAGTCCACAATAGAAGAATCTAGCAACAACAACAAGATGAACAAGCTAACACAAGAATTACAAGATGAGCAACAAGGTGCTAGTGAATCGAAATAGGCCACACCCGGCTTCACTATACTTCAAAATTACAATGAAAAAAAGATGAAAGATTACAAAGAGTACAATGTTAACAACAAGAACAACAAATGGAAGGAACTATAGTGAATCAAAATCAGCCCCACACGGCTTTACTAAGTTACTGCAATAGTTTCAAGAGTACAAAAATGAATGATAGTAACTTGACACAAAGATATCCTAGAATCTATGAACCCTAACTTGAATAAAGGACCCTAATATCCTAGGATTTCAGCACCAAGTTCTTACTTAGACCAAGAGGAACTCATGAACCTCAAGATCTCAAGTTTCTAGTCAAGAAACAACACAAGTTTACTACACTTTGTTGGACAGATTTCAGGTTCTACTCTCAAGAACAAGAGAGAGAGAAATGTTCAATGTTAAAAGACTTGTTATTGTGAAATATGAAGTATGAACTAAGTGCTGAAAATAACCCTACTAGCATCTATTTATATTACACACAAAATGAAGGACAAATGACCCTCCTACCCTTTAGTTATAGGGCGCCCTTGGAGTGTAATTTATTACACTTCAAGGCTCCTCTTCACACTTAAAAACATTTAAGCTCTTTGGCGGATGAAGTACCAATTAACACATGACCATTTGCATGAACATGTCTTGTAGTTTTTGTAACTCCCGAACTTGGCTTTGTGTGAATGGCCGACAACGTATTGGAAAACTTTGTACACCGGTATCAATATGGGAGGATCCAATTTAAGAAACTCTTGCGTCCATAGAATAGCTTCCCTATCTGCCCACTAGAACCTATAGTTGGAATAGCTTGTCCTTAAGCTTGGCTGACAACTATACAAGCTAACAATTGCACTGTATTCCTTAGATCTTGGTCATTAGCATTAATAGGTGGTTTTGAGAATGCATTTTTTCTATTTCTTAGCACTTTTTGAGATGGTGAAGTAGAAGAAGTTTGTGATACTAAATTAGCTTGAGCCTTAATATGATTAACTTGCCTAGGTAGTGACTTGCTGGTCCCTTCTCCGGCAGCTGTATCTATTCACTTACCTATATTCTTACTCCTTCTTGTAATCGGTATCTTTACTATAATAAGAGAAAAAAGATAGATTCAATGGTTAAATATGACTTCACCTACAATATAGGATCTATTGCATGATCTAAGATATAAAGAAAAAAAGACAACCCTAAATGTACCATAGCCCCCTATTTATAGATGTGATACACAACAAACCCATAAGAAAGACTCTACGTAGACACGACTTTGTATACTCCCTAGGATGACCTTTTTTGATACCACTTTTGTCATGCCTCAAATTCTGTTAAGGCGGATAGGAACCCATAGTTGTGAAGGCCCGACAAAACCAATCCATGACATTGTACTCCTCATGCATGTAACTATAATAACAAAAGGTTTTACCGTAAATGGATATAATGTATTGATGAGAAATAAATGGCATGCCTAAAATTATATATATACCAGGCTTGGCCGTTGGGGCCATAACATCTAAAAGATAAGACACTATCATGTTTAATATTACATTGGTCTCCAAAGCCTTTAAAAAAAACATAGACATCTAGCTAAGGTTGGGACAAATCCCCGCCTTACTCTTGACTACTGTATAATACATATATATATAAAACAGACTCAGAATTCCCCGAATCAATCTGGAGCTCACCAATAGCTGTTGGATATCCTAGGCTCCTACTAAGAAGGTATATTTGCTGAAGCACCTATGCCTGCAACATGCAATACAAGTCCTCCATAGGGGGCATCAGTATGAAAGTATGTACTAAATATATAAGGCTCAAAGTAACCACACATTATATAGGAGCTCAACGGAAATCAGATATAAGGGTATAAATAGTGCTAGTAGACCACCTTTATATATACTTGTAGGGTCAGGTACATTACATTCCTTACTTTATTTCACCTTTCTTAGTTCATAATCTTTGTAGTTATATGATACAAATGACCAGCTTACCAGTGGAAAATAGACAAATCATGATCAACCCATTCTAGGCTTACACCCCTAAGCTACCACCCATAAATAAACATTGAGATCGGCCATGATAGGCTTACGCCGCTGAGGTACCACTCATATATAAAGTATCGGGATTGGCCCATGCTATGGTTAGGTATCTAAGTTGCCACCCGTTTAATACAGATTTGTGTTACTTAGTTTATTTAGCCTTTGAGATTGTTACTTTGGTGGTCATAACATTATGGTACCTTGAAACAATAATCTACCAAGAAGAGACATGTAAATAGGAACTTAATGCAATAGTAACGAGGTAGGGATCTGTTGGAGCACAAATGAAGTATTTAGAAGCTAAAAATAACACATGGGACTTATTTGAGTAAACAAAGAACTCCTAAAATTTTCTAATGAAAATAGATATGCAGGCTTAATAATAAGCATGTTTTCAAGTGTTTTAACACGTTAGAGAGTGGGAACCAGGTCATTATATACATGTAATATAATACACTACTATTATGTATCACTTGTTATAGGATAACCCTGGAAGCTTACTTGACAGAACAAATGTCCGATTTCATGCCAAAGAGTGCAAAATAGCGTATGCCTTAGATACCTGGTCGTATAACTTTGATACTAACCCAACTTGACTTTCCGCCTTTTGGATTACTTATATATAATAAAATATGTGGTAAACTAATATTAGCAACAAAACATCACATTTGGGCTATTTAATTAACTAAAATAGTGGCCGGGCAGTAAGCCCTTCATTTATCAATCGAGGGTATTATTTTGACCCTTTTCTTATCCAATTACATCCATATACCATAACACAACTTTGGGTTCATTACACCCTCAAAATAATACGTGAAACAGAATGGGCAGTAGATGTATACAACCATTAATTCAGTGGTGTACCACCACACCCTTCTTCTATATTTCAATACAAACTAATTACACCTTTCCCCAACATCAACCTGTAGCCCCCAACATATACACATAAAACAGTCTATAAAATATCCCCAAATCCCTTTTGTTGTAGTAATCAATTAATGAACTCACCTCAATTCTGCAACTTATCCTTTAAATTTGAAATGCTCAAGAAATTCAAATTTCACTTTCCTTCACACTTCAAACCAAAGAAGAAAAGAGATGTCTCTTAATAATAAAGAAAAGTAAGCAGGTAGCTTGTTTTATATTCTTCCATATATTTATAATTAGGTATGTATAACATGTTTTCCTAATCTTTCATTAAAGAATTAAGCTAAACTTTAAGTGTTTTCACTTATTCTGGCTTACAAAGGTTGGGGTGTCTTCAAGAATCCTAGAAAGAAAAATAGGGCTACTCTTTATTATTTTAGAGAGAGTGGAGAGAATTTGTGAAATATAATCCTTTTTTTTGACTTAGAAATGAAGGAAAATGACTGGCAGCTTGGCCTTATAAAGGCCCTATTTTGGCCACCTCCTTATCTATATTTTGGACCTTAAAATTTGTCAAATTGGTACAATTTGGTGATGCACCTACTTAAAGGTTCAAGCTGCTCAGAATTTCAAAGTAGGTGATGCACCTACTTACTTAATTCTTAGTTGGGTTTAATTAAATTGGACCTTGGAAGATTTGAGTATTGGGCCTTTTCTCCATTTTCTTACTTTTTACTTAATTTGGGCTCGAATGAGTACATTAATATAGGCCCAAATATGATCCATAGACTTGAGCCCATTAACTTGGTCCAAATAGCTCAAGTAGTTGATCCACCTACTAACCTAATTAAGTCAAGCAAGCAACTCACAAAATACTACATTTTCAGTTCCAAATACCTTTAATATAACTTAAAACTTATATATACTTTGTCACTCAAACTTTAGATTCAAATACTAGCTTACGATTCTATGTTTAATAGTTGTATCGATGTTAACTTGGCCATGTCACCTTAAAATGTACGGGCAACGTCTATAATTCCATCTACACTATTAATACACGCATAACAAATTTTATCTGTTACCTATACCACCAGGCTATACCAAGATAAGTATAATTAGAACAAGTACAAGCTAAATACAAGATGTTACAACAAAATATAAAAGCACACAAAGAATGTAAACACGAATAAAACGGACTCAAAAACTAACTTACAATCTAGTAGGTGATTACTAGTTTGTCAATTAGTACTTAAAATAAATGAATGAAACTAAAGAAATAAGAAAAAGAAACTAAAAATCTAAAAATTTGAGCCTTAGGTCATTTTTTAAGGTGATGATGTGGCAGCCACTTGGCCGCCTTGGATTAGGCGTTGTAATGGTTGAAATTTGAACATTTTTTCTTGTTTTCAATTTATATTGATAAATTTTCAATTTGGAATGGTTAAAAACAAATTTGGGAGGAAAAACACAATACTTGGAGCCTTTTTTGGTATTCAAAAAGGTTTGTCTTATCTTGCACCCTCTTTGCAAGACAACCTTTTTGAGGGTCTTGTTTCCTTTCTTCTTTTGTTAACCTTGAAAAATTTTCTCTCCTTTTTAGTACTAAGTCTTTTTGAAAGTATTATTGTCCCTTTCCTTATGTGTGTTGTCTTGGAAATATTTTAAAGAAAAACAAAGGCCACTCTCTTTTCACTTGATTTTCTTGATCAAACAATCATTCTTGAAAATTTCATTCCAACAAGGCATAAAGATGGTGAAGAACACCAAGAACACCTCCTTTGAAAATTTGGAGTTCTAGGTGCACATTGTACCCCCAAACATCAACAAAATATGTTCAATCTCAAATCCACAACAACAACAACAACCATAATACCATAACAACAATACAAGGCTCAAACTCACATCCACAACAACAACCTTCCAACATTTAAGACAACTCAAAAATAGCTCAAATTTTAGATTTAGACTCTGGTAGTGTTAGTGAAGAAGCGATTAACAAAAAAACACAAGAAAAATAAGCATCAAGTTTCGGTCTAAACACAAAAAATGTGCACAAAATTCTTTTTGTGAGATTTTTAGGTTTCAACACCTTTTTTTTTATTTTTAAGTTAACAAGCCCAAGATTGATTTTGTTGGAACAAATCAATCCTTTATATAATACCAAATGATATGAATCAGTCTACAAACACACGAAATAAGGAGAATACAACACTAAGAAAATAGACAACAAATGGCTTCAAGATAACAAGAGGCAATAACAACGATTACAATAAAGAAAAGATAGATAGTTTAACATAAATTAAAACTGAAATGCAAGAACCAAAGTG
Source organism: Capsicum annuum (assembly GCF_002878395.1). Taxonomy (NCBI): domain Eukaryota; kingdom Viridiplantae; phylum Streptophyta; class Magnoliopsida; order Solanales; family Solanaceae; genus Capsicum; species Capsicum annuum. The sequence goes on along the minus strand of NC_061115.1, from coordinate 106,212,961 downwards.
TGTCTCAAACACTAAGACCCCTAAATATTGTGATAAAAACATGAAGCTCTTATGTAGACATAAGAGGGACGTCAATCTCCTCGAGTACCAATGATTCTAAGCCAAAATACAACACTAGTGATTCTACACTAAGTGCTACCCTAGTTTTGGTTTCACTCTCTCTCTCTCAAGAAAGAAGAGTTGCACTTTCAACAATCCATATCAATAATCAACTAAGGAAATAAGCCCTAAAATATTTTACTTATAGTCTATTACAAAAGAAGAGAAAATGACCAAACTACCCATAGTGAGAAGGAGAATCTATGTAGTGTCTTTCCAAAAAGTGTAATCCCCAAAATAGCCTTAATGAAGGGTTCTTATTCAATGAACCAAAACTGCGGGGTTCTTCTTCAATACTTGTGGTCTCATTTTGCATCAAAGGTAAGCCCCCATGCAATCTTCCACACAAAGATTTGCTTTATGTCATGATAAAAATAGTTCCTCCATGCATGTTCTTGTGTCTTTAAGGTGACAAAGTCTTGAGTCTTTATGCATTGTGCTCCAATGATGCCTTCAAAAGCATAGACGGCCAATTTCCTTGTATCGTCCTCCCCTTCTTGAAAAGGATTGGACCTCGAATCCATACTTTGCAAAACTAAAGAAAGGAAAAACAAACACAACTTTCTCATGGCATGAGGGTTAGGGTTAGTACAAAAAATAACATTATCATGCCAAGGTGGTACATACTTGATATATAACCACGGATCCTTTGTATCACTTAGTCCAAAAGGTAAGGCTACCCTTGTCTTAGGAACCATAAGGGACAATTATCTCATTACCTCTTCAAGTGGCCTCATAAAACGTTGTTCCACTACTGGTATGAAAGTCCACCAATCCCTCATAGCATTGTCATTCAAACTAGTGGACCAACCAACAAGACCCCTACCTCTATGTAATGTAAATTCAAAACTAGCATGGATGTCATCATAGTTGAAGAGGTAGTATAGGAAACAATCAAATATAAAGACATGCACGGGAGAAGACAAGGCATTTAAGAACATACATGCTCTTTCCTTTAAAAAATATACAACTTGGCATCCACATGTTAGGATTTATGCAATTTAAGCACAAGTGTGTCAACCAAGGATGCACATTTAGTAACATTACCCCAAGGAGTCAATACACCTTTTCCCTTGGGTTGTTAAGAAGGGTTACCCTACCCTTAAAAGTACTTTAATCTTTCAAAAAGAGATTTTCCTCTATAGGAGGAATGTTGTCAGACCATAGTGGGTTAGCATATAGGCTATAGCCTTCAAGATAAGCTATAGCATCATTCTCACCACTAGGTTCATTAAGAGTCCTTATATAATCTTCAAAAAAGACATTATATCTAAAGAGACCATGATCTATTGATACAATCACAATGACCATCAAGAGCACAAGGTATTGTCTAGGGGTTAAGGCTTCGGCATTGGCAAGCAATTGAAGACTGTTGGAGTATTTTGAAGCCTTGGTCAAGAGAAGAAAGGAGGGGAACTTATACAATTCATAGGCGCCTCAAGTGAAGAAAAATGAAGAAATTTTACACTCCAAATATACACTCCATAGGCTCCCATTTCTAAGCCCTCATTAAGGGCATTTTTGTCGTTTGGCCTGTAATAGTATAAATAGACCATTTTACTTCTCTTTTCATTAGACTTTGATGAAATTATTGAGAGATACTCTTTAGTTGTAGTTTTCTTCCTCTCTTAAAGAGAGAATCTGAAATTTGGGTTTACACTAAGTGACGGATTTCATTTGTGTTGACAAATTGGCAAGAAAGATTGGTGCTTGGTGAAGGTAACTTCCTTTGTGTCAACCTAAGAGAGTAGTTTGAACTTTCATTTGTGATGTGTGATTGGAGATTTGATACATCTCCTTTTGTTAATCATCTAGTGGAAGTAAGGGTCACTCTACTATCTTTACATTTATGCAATCTTTCTTCTTCATCTCCTTTCCAAGTGTTGTTTTCTCTTTGTGTGCTTGCTGATTTTTGCATATCTAGTGTCAATTTCGTGTTTTAGCCTTTATTTATGCTATCATTTGGTATCGAAGCCTTTTTTAGGGTTGTTCCTACAACCCTAAGTCTTGGATCTAAAAAAATCTCAACAAAAAAGAGTGTAGAAAATCGAAAATCTCACAAAAAAAATTATAAACCCGTTTTTGTGTTTGGGCAGATTTTTAAATCTTAGATCTACATATTTTTGTGTTGTTTTTTTGGTTTCAAGTGCTAGATTCTTGTTCCCTAGTATCTAAGGAGTCTATATCTACATTTGGAACAAGATTTGGTTGTTTTTGAGGTAGATCCACCATTGTTGTGCCTTGTTTAAAGCTTTTTGAGGTGGGATCTCATGGTGCATATAATTTTGTGGCGTGTTTGTGGCTGATTTTGTTTATTTTGAGCTTGACTTGACCCAAGGAACCTAGATTCAAAAGAAAAATTGATGTTAGAGTTCATTTGCCTTGTGGTCAAACTTCGGTCAACTCTTGAATATTCATATTGTTCTTCACCATCTTCATAGCTTGTTGAAGAAGAATATTTAGAAGGGGTGTTAGATACACAAAAAGAAAGAAAGAGAGTGAAAAAATTGTTTGTACAAAAGAATATTCCAATAACATTCAAGTCATCCAAAAGAAGAAGAGACAAAGGGAATATTCAAAGTACAATTGAAAGTACAAGTGAGGGGACCATTGATTTCAAATCCATTTGAACTTACAAAAAAGGCTCCAATCCTCCATTTTTCACCAAATTTCGTTCAAACACTCTCTTAGTAGATACTTGGTCGAAACTACAAGAATTTGGAAGTTAAAATTTTTGAAAAAGTGGCGCCCAATCACAAGCTGCCACATCATCAATTTTGTGAACAACCAAATTGAGTTCTAAATTAGATTTCCTAGTTTCTAATTGTTGTTTCTAGTTTTAATTTTGTTGTTCTTTCACTAATTAGCAAACTAGTAAGTACCTACTAGTTTGGTAATTAGATTATAGTCTGATTATTTCATGTCTTTAATTTTTGTGTGCTTTTCTCATTTTTAATTCGTAGTAATTTGTTGGTTCAAGTCCTTACAAAATTTTATTTGAGTCATATCAAACAAAAATTGATTTTGTACCAAAGCATATTCACCACTCATTCACTTGCCAAGTATTGCCAAGTTTTCAATACTTGTGAGACCAAGTGTGAGTATGGTGAGGCCTTTTTGAAGTAACTTGTTTGCTCATTTTGTAGGTTGTTTTTCTTGCTGTTTTTTGCTCTTATTAGGTACATTTGTCATGGAAACCGAAGATACTACTTCCCAACACTTGGGAAATGATGCTATTGGAGCCTTGATGGCTCAGCTTAAGGCCTTGGGACAAAAAATAGATGATAATCACGATGCTATGAAGGGTGATATGGATGCAATGAGCGGTGAAATGATTAGAATTAAGGTGAGGGTTGATAGACTATGTCCACCAAAATCTCCCCAAAATTCAAACCACCAAGTTCCAAACTCACTTGACCAAATGCTACCTTCACAATTCCAAACACCTCAATTCCAAAGATCCTATACTTCACAAAATCCAATGACTCATCTCCACGTGTTAGAAACCTAGGAGAGTGAGCCAAGCCTCAAGATGGAGAGAAAATGAATGGTGAGGTACAAGAAGAATGTGAACAAAGAAGGGAAAAGAAAGGGGAAACCATGGGTAGTGAAGTTGGAAGGGGAAAAAATGCTTGATTGTGGATCTTGTGCACAAAGGACCCTTGTTATTCACTAACCCAAATGCTAGCATTTTGCCTAGTATTTTCTCTTCTCATGTGCAGGTTCAAGACCCTAGAAGTCTCGAGGAGAAGCCCAAGAAAGTTCCCTTCAAGCCCTTGGCCGAAAATGCCAATTTTGGGATAAGTGATGAAGAAGTTAGTCCAAAGGGAAACCTTGACATAATCCCTTGTAATGTGGAGAATGAAGGCTGCCATAATGCCAACCCAAGTGAAGAACACACTTTCCATGGTCTACAAGGTAACAAAGTTATCTTCTACACTTCCTTGAACTTAAAATGTTGTGATGTGGCCAAAGTGGTGTAGTTTCATATTTTCTTAGTAAAGAAGTGTGTGAATCTTCCTTTTATGATACTCTTGGTGTTGTTGGGTTGCATAAGGACCAAACTCTTGTTGTGAGTATGCAAGCACTAGTTAATCCTTTAGATGACATAATCAATTCTTTTCATATGAATGATTTGTGTCCATCTAGTGCTAGCACTTATAACTTGAATAAGGTTCCATTACCAAGGGACAAGAGTATTCACACACTAGTGGGCTGTCCTAGTACAAACCAAGGTAACTTGGGTATATTCTACACTCCCATGAGTTTAAAAAGTTGTGATGTGACTTTAGGTACATCTAGTGTAGAAGTACATGTTTTCTTCTTTGATAATACTTTGGCTAAGTGTGATACCTTAGTAAATGGAATGTGTAGCCTCGGTTTATTCCCTTTGCAACTTCACTTGCCTAAGACATTAATATTTCAACTAGCCCTCCACCGAAGCCCATGATTAGTAGAGAATAAGAAAGTGGGATGAGGATCAAGAACAAACCATGATAAATAACTTGACCTAACATGAGATCCTACAAAGAATATCATGGGTGCACTCGTAAAAATGGAAAAACCCATAACACCAAGGGCCTATTAAGAAGATGATGAAGCTAGGAGAATGGAGGAACAAATTTGGTACCTAGCTAACCAGTTTAGAACTATAAGAAATACCCTTTTTTTAACCTTAGACTATCTCCTGGAATTTTTAGATCAAAATAAACTTTAACTTATAGAAACTAACAATATATTACATCAACCCAACCGTTGTGTCCCAATTCCCATTGCAGCGATATTGCTGCAAATAGGAATAACCCATTGTAGAGGCCTGGCCAATATCATACTTTCATTGTAATGGTCCCTCTTACACTATAGTTGTTTTGTAAAAGAGACTCTCACTCCCGCTGCAGTGGTATTGAGGCAAAAACTCAGGATGATTTCTAGGTCTTCTCCATATCATGCACACTCTTCAAATTTCAACACAATGAATAAACCCATATACTTTAAATGTGATAACCAAAGTTTTACTAACTCAATTTCTATTCAAAAAGCTTTTGTAGATTACTAAACCTTTTGGCTAACAAAACATCATCTTAAATCAATGAATAACTACACCACCAATCACTAAAGTTAACTAGACAGTATAATACCCAAAATTTATTGAAAGCTAGGCAAGCAAAAAATTTATATATTTTTATCCAGGGAAAGCTTTTACCAAATTTTTATGCGCTAATCAAAATTATAATCATAAAAATGGTCATTATAGTTGTGGTAACCTAAACACTACATTGGTCCTACATTGGAGAACAGTGGCTCACTAAATTGGTCTCAACTAATCCATTGCTGACCACTATAATGGTCGACTAACTGCTACAGTTGTGAGGGGACCATTATCATTGTGATAGGTAGAAACTCAGGGAAAATTCAAAATTTCCCCACTTCAAAACACAAACCTTGAAATATGACAACTCAAATTTGTTCTATCACAACAAATGTTATATGGGGGTTCTAGGGATCTAATTCTCATTCCAAAAGTTTCTTTGGACTATTATCCCCGTCGATTATCAGAATAAAACCATCAAATGCTGCACCATAAGGCAAAAAATCTTTAAATGAAACAACATTGGATTTATGTCTTAGACCATCCTAGCTTAATTTTTTATCAACTCTTATATTATGAGATGTTCTACCTCGGGTCTTACACCTTAACTAATGCGATAACAAATGCAACATCTCCAAATATTACACCATATTTTTCCGTTGATACATATATGTTATGACTCTATTTCAGACCTTAATGGTCAATGGGCAAGAGTAAACCAGTACAAGTACAAGAACCATCAAACACACAACTATAAGTTCATTAACACATAAATTTTCTACTACAACTCACATCACTCTATTTGAGTTAACATCACATCAAATTTATAACATATATTCACTTAATACAGACCCTTTTATAACATTAATATCAATTATTGATTTAATCCTCTAATTAGAGCATCTTCACATAATTTAATTTTATTCAGAAGAACCAAAATCAAATACTTTACAACTATAGATGGTAGAAAACAATCGTACCAATCAAATACACAATCATAAGGATATGTAAGTAACCAATATGAAATCAATATCTAAACATCAAGGACATGTAAGTCACAAGTGGACACATAAAGTCATCAGTCTCGCTCAAACCATACTAGAACTCGCAAAAGCCACTCAACAAAACCATTTTACATTAATATACTTGTTAGAACCGTCTCCAATCGAAATAATAAGAATATATATTTTACAATTAACACAATGAGGAATATAAAAACTATCATTTAATAATAAGAGTGGTACGAATATTTATAAACATATATAATAACTCTAGTTCCTCAATCAACCCTACAACTAAGGATCATAAAACATAATCAAGTTCATTTAATTCACAAGTTTTAACAATTCAGTTATACCACACTCAAGGAACACTATTAACTAATAATGTACTTCCATCCAGTTTCCTAGAACATGGCATTTTTACCTACTTAAATGCTTATTATCTCATTTATATGGTACCCTTTTGATACCCATTACCCTTAATTAAGTTAATATGTCATAACCACTAATTCAAAGAATTAGAATTCACTTTTATTATCTCAATAAATCACAAAATAATTTAGCATCATATAGGCATGACCTAGTTAATTGCACTCCTATCACCTGCCAAATTTACAGATCTATAAGAAACAATTAATCAAGTAGTTTGACTTTAATTCATTCAATCAACACACAAATTCTGACTCTTATCTCTAGATACCAATTGAAATTAATTAGATTACAATCGAAAACTCACTAATATACTAAGTAGGATAAAGTAGGCTCCAATTGAATTCATCAAGATGCCAATCAAAATCAACTAGATACAAATTTTACTCAATCCAGGTGGATGATAAATTGAAATAACTTAATAGGAAATAAGAATGGGTATAATTCCTAGAAGCCTTATATCTCTCTGAGGATTTAATGTGGATGTCTACAAACTAATTCATAGGACTCTACTCGATATTTATTGTCGTAATTGTGAAACCAGTAATCTAGTTCTCAAATATCAACTGTCAAGACCAAATTACAGGATCATATGGGAACCTTCTCTATTATAATTAGATAGAATATTTATCATTCAGCCAATTATTATGTGGAATATTAAAATAAAATCCCTTTTAGTTAAGTAATTCAATTTTGTTTACCAATGTAATTATACTTCTAAATTATTTCCAAGCATAAATACACATCAAATTATAACAATACCCAAGACCTAGTCTAGGCATGTACAAAAGTTGTACAAATAAGAATCAATAATAAAAGACACAATTTCCTTCTAAAAGAGATATATAAGTTGAATAAGAGTACATTACCCATCCCAACTATGAAACTCCAAGTTAACCTGCAACACACTACATCCTAAAAGGGATGTAGCAAGACTAGTATAAGTACACTACATGTACTGGTAAATATCATCGGCGCATTGGAATTAGTTAATGCAGTAAAATGTAGGAACCAACCAAATAAACACAACTATATCATATAATAGTTTAGCACCAAATTCACCTTCTTTATTATGACTTTTAACAATCTTAGAAGTTTCCACGTACCATTCTTAATTCAATTAAATATATGAATTTCAGTTAGTGTTCTATATTCTATTAGGATGAGTTTCACTAACCATTATACCAATCACTAACATTTTTCCTCAGAGAATGTTAGCGTAACTAAAATCTCGACAATTCAATCAACTACCTCAACACCACAGGGAACTTAGTAATCACAACAACAATAACTTTTTCAGAATTCAATAAGGCTTTTACACACATGTCTTGATTAACAATAGGAAGTCTAAGCAACAAAATAGTATTTTTAATCAATCCAAGTAACATCTATCTTAACAATCACTCAATATTATATTGACGTAAATACATGCAAGTCATAAATAGACTTATAAAGTTACACAAAACTCTCCATTTATAGAAGTCAGCTCACACCATGGATCTATGTCCATTCAACCTCACAAAACTTATAGCCTATATATCTCATAAACTCATAGTATCTACTCTCTACATTAATACTCTCACATATGTACACCCACACTCTAAGGGAACTTATTTTTTTCAAATATTTATGACCCCGCATGGGAAAAACCTTAGTCCATATATTGTACCACCATGATACCTGATCTATATATATATGTAAGACATTATACCAGTATCGTATTTAATCCATAGTAATATATAGTATATTGTACCAATATAGTATCTAATCTATAATAATATAAAAAAAATATTATACTAGCTTGCTATCAAATCCTTAATAATACATAGAATATATTGTATTGGTGAGGGACTTGATCTATCGTAATAGTAATAATATAAATCTTTGTACCAATGTGACAACCGATCAATTAAATAATATTGCTCATCAATAAACTCACATCTAACATAAGCCATATATATATATATATATATATATATATATATATATATATATAAATCTTTGTACCAGTGAGTAACTTAATGAAATAATATTGCTCATCCATAAACACACATATAACATGACACATATATATATATATATATATATATATATATATATATATATATATATATATTTATCAAGTCCTTTCTTTATTTCATATTTAATTTCATTTTAACCTTTACTATATGCCAGGATAATACTACAAGTGCCCCCAGTTTCACATATGCAATTCACAATCATGTATCAAATAAAATCAAGTTTAAAAGTCAACTACTTATTCACTAAAGCATCATCAAGAAAACAAATAAGTCAAACACAAACAAGTCTAAAGACCAATCAATGACTTATTTATTCAAGCATTATAAAGCCAACAATCAATCAATCATGAGGTATGTCTAAATACCAATAAACAAGTTATTCAATTCAGAAGCACACAAGAAACTAATCAAGTATTTACTCTAATTAAGCACCAATCAATCCAATCAATTGCCAAACAATTATTTTCACCTTAAGAACTAGTTTGATTGAATTACTAGTATGATGACCTTTATCATTAAATAATCACTATATTCAACACACCAATACATTAGTTGATTATTTAACCATTCAAATCTATTCAGCTTATAGTTCTAACTTTAGTTATGCACCTTTACACATACTACTTCCTAATATATATCCAACATGACTATAGGTTCGTTAAGTTGTGACACCAGTTCTTTTCTCATGTTTTATTATTATAACAAAAGTACTGTAGGAAATTCACTCATTCAAGAAATTCCCAACATTAATTACAAGTCAAGTCTTTTGATTGGAAGTTTACACAATCTCCCTATTAGTATCCATATTCACATAATTCATATTAAAATTCAACATAGCAGTCATACAAATATAAACACTCATCAAGGGATTCATACATTACATATCAACCCAAATTAGATCTTTATAACAATAATTCCAAATTTTGATCTTTCTAATTGCCATATGTATAGGCCAAACCATGATTCTCTTTTCAATTATACATTATGTACTCATTTTCTAACCATAATATACTACTCCAAAGCTGTAGCGTACCTCATCCATAATACTTGATCAAGAAGTTTAATTTATCATAGCCTTGCCTTTCCTCCATGCTTCAAAATACTCAAAATCTAAAATAATAATCATATAATAGTAATTAATAACTTTCAATTTAAATTCAAGCAATAGGGATTCAACCCCACTAGTTTTAATATTTTAATAGCCTAAAATTTTAGCCAAGGAAATTTTTAATTTTTAATTTTCCTTAATTCACTATAATTCATGTTTAAGTAGAGTAATACTATTCCAGAAAGTATAAATCAACAAACTAAAATAATTATTAATCTTTTAGGATTACCAATAGGTATTCTCTAAAATTTCATGAACATATGATTCTAACCACAATTTCATAGTTAATAATTCTTCTAATGATGCTAAGCTATTAACAAACTAATAGATAAAGAAGTTGATGGAAAAACATACCTCTGTAAAGAATTTTCACCATAGCCTTGGGAAAATTTCCTCTCTAGGGCTCTGAAATAAAGTTTTTGCATCCAACTATACAAAATGACATAAAATACTAATTACCACCATAATAAAAGAACTCTAAACAATATACTGGACCTATGGTTACTATAATGGATTTCTTCTTTTTAGTATAGACACTTATTAATAAAATGACCATAACTTTATTCTATAGAATCATATTAATAAGAGGCCAATTAAATTGAAAAAAAGATCAAAGACCATTAATTTTGTCGGACTTGGATCACATACTCTCTATATTCTAGGAAAGATGCTCCTTTAAAGTTTATTCTACTATAAACTACACCAAAACTCATTCAGTAAGGATGTTTTCAACTCAACTTAAGGCTAGAATTTCCATATAACCTTAGTTAATATGTATTTCACTCCAAAACTAAACAAAAGATCTTATAACCTAAGAACAATAAAAAATATTATTCTCTTACTAATTTTTTAGTAATAATAAAATCTGTTATTATAAATGATAGACAAACTAGAACCCGTTCTATGTAATTGAGGGTACGTGTCATGTCTCGGTATTAGTATTTTTACCAAATAAATAAGTTTCTTTCCTGATCTATACAACATACACCGGAGGTACCAGAGTGGAATCTACTTTAACATTAGTAGAGACCTTTTAACTAAAGGTTCACTTTGGATGCATGATCTGGGATATGCATAAAGCATATGTTAGAAGTGATACATAGAGTTAAAGTCTATCACATGAATTAGATCATAAAAGAAAGGAAATATTTGCAGTATAGCCTCCTAATTATAAGTGTGGTGCCCTTTACACCCATAAGTAAGACTATATTAGATGTGACTTTAGAGACACTATAGAACACTTAAACCTATTTCTCTAATACCAAGTTGTTATAACCTGAGTCTTCATCCTAGCCATGATCCATAACGAGCTACTTACTAGTAGTCTAGATGGATCCTTGGAATAACATATCTATAGAGTAACATAAATAATTAAGCTGAAGTAGAATTAAAAAGTGATAATGGGATAAGTCTTATAGGGAAAATCTTTATTAAGACATAACTGAAATAGTAAAATAAAACTTTTAACTAATACTAACTCTTTGTCTAGTAAATCCTCTACTACTAAACATATGAGTCATTATGGATAAGGCCTCATATCCTTTATTAAAAATAGTTTAACCTAAACTTAAAAGAAAACTAAAAGTAACTATATACCTCCTAATTGATAGAAAAGGTCATCAATCAGCTGAATGTCAAGTGTTATTGAGTGTCTAGAAGCAAGCTTTAAGCACTATTAAGTGTCTAGAAGCAATCCTTAAGCTAGAGTACCTAGATCTACATCACATGAAACATTTAAGTAGACAAAATCACTAATAGCAAACTCAATTTCCATTTTACTCACATCTGCATAGGACTTCAGATGTCTTTAAGCTATTTTTAGCCTGTCTCTAATCAGCTAAACTTTATCCATAACCTTATGAATTGAGTTTGGTACTATCAATATAATTTCACCAATCTCAAACTAGCCAATAAATGATCTGCACCTCCTCCCATAATGTTCCTCAAATAGGGCCATTAGAATACTGGAGTGATATTTGTTATTGGAATCAAACAAAACCAAATGCAAATGATCATCCAAAATATCCATGAAATAGAACACATACATTTTAAATATGTCCTCTAAGGTACAAATAATCCTTTCTGCCTAACTATTTGTCTTGGGGTGAAAAGTTGTACTAAGATGAACTTGGGTACCAAAACCCTTTTGAAATATCTTTAAAAACTAAGAGATAAATTAAGTACCTCTATCTGAAATGATAGTAAAAGGGACACCATATAATTTCATCAACACTTTCAAGTAGAGATTAGCATTGCCTCTGATGAATCTGAAGTGTAACCTAGCAGAAAATGGTAGACTTAGGTGATCAATCCATAATAATTCAAATAGAATTATGTTGTTGACAAGTAAAATACAGCTTTTGATGAAGTCCTTATTATCTACTTCCCACTTCAAAGTAAGAATCCCAATATCCAAAAGCATACCAGGCCTTTGGTGCTTGACCTTAACCTATTGGAAATTTGGAAACTTAGACACAAACTCTATAATATTTCTCTTCATACTATTCAACCAGTAGACTTTCCATAAATCATGATACTTTTTATTTGGTCATTTTTGAATAGAATACAAAGAGCTATGAGCTTGTACTAGCATCTACTCTATTAATTCATCCATATTCGTAACACATATTCTACCCTGAGAGGAAAGAAAACCATCTCCCTGGGAGAAAACTTCAACCTTTTAATTATGGACCGCTTCTTTCAACCTAAGAAAAATAGGGTCTCTCTCTTTTTGTTCTTTTACCTTAGCTATCACAGAGGATTCTAAATCATTTTTAACCAAAATACTACCTTTAGCTGATTCATCTAGCCAAACTCCTAATCTAACCAATTGTGAAACTCATGAATTAGCTTTTTCTTCTTATCCTCTACATGCATAACACTTTCCACAAATAATATGCTAATAGCAATGGCACCACATTGGTTTAACTCAAATGGTACAAGACACTCATATCATAATACTTACATAACTCTATCTATATCATTTGAGAAAGATTTAGATCTTTCTGACGAAACATATATTCAAGGCTCTTGTGATTGGTGAACATATGAACATAAACACTATAGGGGTTATGCCTCTATATCTTTAAGGAAAAAATAAATCTTCCAACTCAAGATCATAAGTCAACTAATTTTTGTATGAGGCTTGAACTATATAGAGGCATATGATATAACATTGCTGATGTTTCGACTTTTGATGAAACATTTTACATTTTTTTCTTGAGAAAATTGCATGTTTTCAACCAACTAAGGTTGCATTTAATTCTGGTTTTTAGTGTTTTAGGGTAAGGAGCTAGCTGAAGGAAAAGACTAAGAAAAGTAGTAGAAACAGACTTTTGATAGTCAAAATAGTGGACTGTCAGCCTTGCGATAGACCACCAACTCAACTGTTAGATCAAAACAGAATCCACAACTTTAGAAGGCTTAGAGATAGCCCATGTGGTGGACTATTAGTCTTGAGATGGACCACCACTTTGGCCATTAGCACAAAATAAATCCAGGCATCCTAAAATGCTCAGCGATGTCTAACATGGTGGACCGTCGGTCTTACGACGGACCACCACTTCGGACGTCAGGACTATCCAGAACATAACTATCGAGAACTTAACTCTCAAGGATCATCAGCGATGATCAAAATGGTGGGCCATTAGTCAGGCGATGGATCACCACTTTGGACATCAATCTTATCCAGAACGTGACTCTGCAAGATCAGTAGTGACGGCCCAAATAGTGGACCGTCAACCTTGTGATGGACCACCACTTTAGCTGTTACTTTGGATGCGGGTTTTATAATTTTGAATTTTAAATCCTTTTTGATTAGTAACACATAAATACCTAGTTTTAGGTTTTATTAGGCATCTCTTATCTTTTATTAAGTTTTTCCCATACTGAAAATACATTGTTACATAGTTTTTCTCCAAGATTCATTGGAGATTTGTGGATCAAGATTCCTTTATAATATTTTTTATTGAAAATTGAAGAACAACAATTGTGACTTTTGTAAGTAAACCTTGAATTAATTTATGAATAACACAATGGTTCCTTCTCTTTCTAAGTGGAAATATGTGGGTAAGCTCTCATAACTAGGGTTATGGGAGCCTTGATGTGAAAAGAGGATTTTGATCTGTGAATCTAGTAGATTCCCATGAGTAATTGATATTGCCTAAACTCTTCTTCACTTTTATGACTTTTCTTGACTGCAAACTTGAAAAATGAGCCCAAGAGCAACACTTGTTCAAATAGAAAAGTGCTTGTTGGGAAAAGAAAGGGTTTACGTAAATCTGAAGACTTTAATCTTTGGATAGAGGGTAGATGCCTTAACCAGATAAACCCATATGAGATTATAGTTAAATTAATACTATGTTTCTTAAGTTTGAAAGAATTAAAGGATAAGTTACTCATTTAGGTTGGAAAATTAATGGGTAAACCATGGAATTCAATTACTCTTGCAATAAGAATTATTCATTGGGAATCCAAAATAGTTCACAACCCTAGATGCTTAAGCATCTTAGAAACCATAACTCTAGTTTGACTTCTCTTATTTAATTACTATTAGCAATATAACTTAATGTTGGATTACTTTCTGTAACACACATTTGAATATAATTGATAAATCAAAATCCACCTCTATTCTAGAACCTTCGATTAATAGTCTAGTAACAACCACAATACTTAGTGAACATAGAATTTCCTGTGAGATTCGACTCCTAACCCAGTTGGGTTCTCCATTTGATAGCAACTGCTTACACTCTTAAACGAGAGTTGTAATTTAGGCATATCAAATTTTGGCATCGTTGCCAGGGAATATGGTTGTCAATTAATTTTGTGTTTGTTAATTGACCTTTGGTCAAGTTTCCCAAAATTTACTTTTACTTGTTGTTTTTGTTTTACGCAGAGTAGTTATTGTGTATGCCAAGTACATAGAGATTGGGTGCACCATTATTACCAGTACATCAATAATCGTAGTTAATTGGCAGAATGGCAGACCCCCAAGATGTTGAAAGACTAGTCGCTATGGCTAGAGCTCAACTTAATCAGTAGAATGATGGCTAGCTGGCACATCACCTAATCCTAAAAATGATGATTTGGGGGATGATGATTTGTTAGATCCTGTCAGCTCAAGGCGTTCAGAGAATGTGGCTACACTAGTAAACATAATGTAAATAAAAATTGGCTCTTTAGGGAAAGGAAATAGCATCAACCAGTAAATTTTGATCTAAATAATGATGAAGATGGAATGGATGGAGTAGGTGCAACTAGAGCATTTCTCCACTTCTAGTGTCTGGAGATAAATTTAATATTACCATACGATGATTCAACTACTTTATCTTAAGTGGTTATTTGGTGGTCTTCCTGGGGATGATCCAAATATGCATTTGGTAAACTTTGTCACCATTTGTAAGTCTTTTGATAATCCATAAGTGGGTTAGAATGCAATCCTCCTGCATTTGTTATCATTGTCTATGCCTGGGGAGGCAACACTATGGCTAATTAGACTGACTCCTAACTCTATAGCAAACTGGACGAAGTTGAAAGAGGCTTTCCTAGAATGGTTCTTTCCACCCACTAGGAGGGTACAGTTGAGGGATGAAATCAGTAACTTCCGATAGCTTCCCACTGAAGCTCTTCATGAGACTTGAGAGAGGTTTAAAAAAAAGATGATGCAATGCCCGAACCATAACATGACTGATATTTATTTGATGGAGACTCTTTATTGGGATTTGAACTCTATTACAAAGCCAGTCGTGGATAATCCTGCAGGAGGTTCGTTTGTTGACCTTACTTTTCTAGAGGTTTTGGAGATGCTTGATCGGATGATCAAACAGAGTAGAGCTTGGCATACCAGGGATTTTGTTGTAGAGAGCCCTACTGTGTTAGGAGTATGACTATAGAGCAATGCAAGAAGCAAGAAAAAAATGTGACCAAGACTTGGCACACTTGAAGACATAGATGGATTTACTGACTAAGTATCTATTGTCTGGAAAAATGGAGAAACTAAAAGTTGTTGCATCCCAGGGAAGATTTGACTCTGATTCAGAAAAAAAGGTGAAATATTTAAATAACCAGGGGGTTTCCGAGGTAATAGATAGGGAAATCAAGGTCGAAACAATTACAATAAAGCTGGTTACAAGGATAGAGAGAAAGGGTACTGGAAGAGCAAGAATGATAGGAGTGGACTATATGTACCTCCAGGAAGCAAAGATAATGCTGCAACTAGTTCTGTCAAGATGTCAATGGAGGACATGATAGAAAATTATTAAAGGGAGTTGAGGCTACCAACTCTAGGGTGACTACCATGAAAAGTTATTTGTCTACCATGAGTCGGTGAAATCACACTTTACTTCCATCAAATGGTTGGAGTAACATATGAGCCATCTCTCCACAACAATGTATTAGAGGAAAAGTAAAATATTGACAAGTGATATAATTTAGAACCCTTGAAATAATAGCTCTTGAATGGCAATCACCACACGAAGTGGTAAGGTATTACTTGGCCCATATATGGGAAAAATAGTGATTAAAGACATGATTTGAAAGGAGATTGAGCATAAAGAAAGTTATCCAATAGAGTCTGAGAAACTGGATGAAGTTATTGATAATACACCATCTAACCCTCAGCAGGTTGATGAGTTAGAGAAGAGCAAGGGACTGGAGACTAAAATGGTGGTTACTACGCTCTCAAAACCACCTCCTCCATTTCCCCATTGATTGAAAAAAAGGCCGACGACAAAAAGTTTGGTAAGTTTATGGCCATACTTAAGCAGTTGACGATTAATTTGCCATTAGTGGAAGTATTGGAGCAAATGCCTAGGTATGCAAAATTCTTCAAAGACCTCATCATGAAGAAACAGATAGTTAGCTAGGACCCGATGGACAATATCTATCATTGTAGTGCTATCTCTATAAGGTCTTTGGTGCAGAAAAAGGTAGACTCAAGAGCATTTACCATCTCGTTCACCATTGGGCCTCGTGATTTTGCAAAAGCTCTATGTGACTTGGGATCTAGTATAAACTTGATGCTTTTTACTATGTATAAGAAACTAGGTTTGGGGGATCCTACTGCCACAAACTTGAGATTAGTTATGGCAGATAGGTCTGTGAAGTGGCCTATGGGGATTCTATATAAAATATTAGTTATGGTGGCTAGTTTCATATTTTTGGCTGATTTTATCATTCTCGATTGTGAGGTAGACTTCACGGTGCCCATAATCTTAGGTAGACCTTTCCTCATAACCGGGAGTGTACTTATTGATCTAAAAGTAAATAAGCTACTATTCATGCTAAATAATGAAGTAGTTTGATTTGATGTATGCCAGTCCATGAAATTGCATAAAGATATGAGCATATTTTCTATTGTGGATATTTATTACGAGGAAGAACAGGAAGTACCTATAAAGGAAAAATTTGTTGTGGAGACTTTAGCTGCTGTATGGATGAATTTTGATCAAGACGATATTGATGATTATGAGGAGACTGCGTGTGCCTTGATAAAATTGGGGTCTTATTATTATACACCTAAGAAGCTGGATTTGGACTTAAAAAATTGTCCAAGTCCACCAGCCAAGCCATCTATTGAAAAGCCAACTACTTTCCTTTTATAAAAGGAAAAAGTTTCTCCATGATTTGACATATTACTTTTTGGATGAGCCGTATCTTTTTCGGCGGTGTGTGGATGACATTATTAGACGGTGCATCCCGAAATTAAATATGTTAAGTATACTGGAAGTGAGTTATGCTTCCCCAGTTGGAGGTCACCATGCAGGTGATCAGACTGCAAGGAAAATGCTTCATAGTGGCTACTATTAGCCCTTTTAGTTCAAAGATTCCTACGAGTTCATGAAGAGGTGTGACCAATGTCAAAGGTAAGGTTCCTTCTCAAAGCACCATAAGATGCTAATGTCTAAAATGTTGGAGGTAGAATTATTCGATGTCTGAGGCATTGATTTCATAGGGCCCTTCGTGATCTCATTTGGGATGAAGTACATATTAGTTGCCATTGACTACGTGTTGAAATATATTGAGGTAGTGGCTCTAGAAGATAATGAAAGGAAGAGAGTTGTTGTATTCTTGAGCAAAAACATCTTCTATCACTTTAGGGTACTACGTTCCATCATCAGCGATGGAGGATCACACTTTTGCAATAAGATGTTCAGAGCTATCTTGGAAAAATATGGAGTTAAGCAGCATAAAGTGGTGACATCATACCACTTGCAAACCAGTGGGCAGGTTGAAATCTCTAATTGGGAAATCAAAGTTATCCTTGCCAAGACTGTAAATGCTAGTAGGAAGGATTGGTCTAGGAAGTTGGATGATGCCTTAAGGGCATATCAAAGGGCTTTTAAGATACCTATTGGTATGTCGCCACACAAATTGGTTTATGGAAAGGCGTCTTACTTGCCGATTGAGATAGAGCATAAAGCGTTGTGGGCACTGAAGTGGCTTTACTTGAATTGGAATGAGCCAACGAATATGAGACTGGGGTAACTGAATGAGATGGATGAGTTCCTTCTTGTAGCTTATGATTGGGATGATCTATACAAGGAAAGAATGAAGAAGTACTACGACCGCAAGATTGAAAAAAGGTATTTCCAGAAAGGTGACTTGGTGCTTCTATTAAAATCCAGACCCAAACTATTTCTAGGTAAGCTCAAATCGAAATGGTCTAGCCCATTTAAAGTGAGTCAAGTCTACTCATCTGGAGTAGTGGAACTTGAAAATGAAGACGGAAGTGTCTACAAGGTAAATGGGCCGTGTATGAAACTGTATATTGGTCTAATGGACTTGATAAGGAGTACTAATACTATCTATCTCAATAAAGTCAGAGTAATCAAGATAACTGAGTCATACCGCGACTATAAATAAGGCACTGGTGGGAGACAACCCACAGTGTATTGTTGTAAAGCATTAGTTAAATTATTTTATTGTTCTAGTGCATTTTTTATGTGTTTATGAAGTATGCAGGATTTAAAATGCAGCAAAAAGGAGTAATACAATTGGGAAAAGGGTTAAAAATCTGAGCTATTATAACAAAAGTGACGGCTGAATTGGTGGAACACCAGTCACCTAATGTAGCACCATTTCAACCATCATAAAGAAGCTGAAAATTTTATTCACTAGAGAAAGTTGATGGCCAAAGTGGTAAACCATCACTAAATTGGTGGACCACCACACTGACCATCAAAATCAAGATGAGTTTCCTAGGTTCTAGTAAGGTACGATGGCCAAAGCGGTGGACCGTCACAAAGTTGGTGGACCGTCACTTGGACCGTCAAAACTGAGCTGAAGTGACAATTTTTTGGCAAGGAGCGACGACCCAAATAGTGGTTCATCGCATTTCCAATGGACCATCGTAGTAGCCGTTGTTGTTACCCTATCACTAGGTCGGGTTGGGTTGAAATTGAGATTTATTTAAGCGACCCATTTTTGGCTAATTTATTTGAAAGAGGTAAAAGAAAGGTTACATATGTTGTACCCTTTTCAACTACTTCAACTGACAAAATTCTATTGGATTCAAAGAATCTGAGGGCATTTGATCTTCCTAGGACTCTCCGTTTACTTCTTTTTGTTCTATTTAAGCGAACCCTTTTCTTTTCTTTATTTTCATCTCAAACATTCTTGAAAGCAATTATAGAGTTTTAAGTTAAGTTTGTTCTTAGTATTTGCAAGAAAGTAAAAGAGAAACTTCTGTAAAACCAAGGTATGAGCAGCTCTATGTCTTCCCTTTTTTAATTGCAAAACAAGAAATGAATGAGTGGTTTGTTGATTAAAATTCCATTTGGTATTCTTCTTTTGCCTTAACTTATTTTGAGTTCGGAATGATAATATACACTATGTGGGTGAAGTCCGAATAACCCATACGCTCAAAAGTGTGAAATTGTGTGCATAAATGTGAAGTTGGTGTAAATTCTTTCTAAAAAATTAAGATTGTATGCTAAATGTTGGACAAAATGCCGAATAGAATCCTGAATCTGAAGAAGGGGGTACGACGGTTGAAATATGGACCGTTAACTTTGTAATGAACCACCATATGGACTGTCGCAACTACCTAAATTTTCAGGTTTTCTGGATAAGACCTAACGGCATAACTAGTGGACCACCAGTTACCTGACAGACGACCAGTGTAGCTGTCAAGCCTAATATTTTACTGTTAGGCTATTTTTGTATTGTGAACTAATTCCTTACTTCTGTTTTAGGCGTTACAACTCGTAAACTTCCACCAAATATAGGAGGAAGATCCCAAAGGGGTAGAAGCAAATTTGCACTTGCATACAAAACCAGGCAACATAATATAGAAAAGGCCATGCTCTTCCAGTCTGAAAAGGAGAGCGATAATAGTACAAGCAGCACCAGCTCAAGCCTAAACGAGGTAACGATTGCTATAAATCAACCTAATCCTATTGAGGGTAGAACTAAGTCTGCTAATATAGGAGAAAAAATAAAAGCAACTGATGTTGATACTGAACTTGAGAATGCTAAAGTTATTAAGCATAAGGATCCATAAGTTCAAGAGGGGATTACATAGAAGATAGAGGGATCAAGAGAGAAATTCTATGACGAATTAACACAATACCACAATAACAATACACAACTCAAACACACTCTATAATAATGACAACCTTCCAACATTCAAGACAACCTGGAAATAGCTCAAATTTTGGATTTAGACTCTAGTAGTTTTAGTGAAGAGCGAAATAACACTTGGAACAACAAAACACACAAAAAAAACAAGAAAAATTAGACTCAAGTTTTGGTCTAAACATAAAAACATGGAAAGAATTCTTTTTGTGAGATTTTTGGTTTTCAACACTTTTTTTATTTACAAGTTAATAAGCCCTAGATTGATTTTGTTGGAACAAATTCAATCCTTGTTCAAATACCAAATGATAAGAATTTGTCCATAAACATAAGAAACAAGGAGAATCCAACACTAAGAAATAAAATAACAAACAACTTCAAGATAACAAGAGGCAATAACAATGATTACAATAAAGAAAAGATAGATAGTTTAACATAAATTACCATTAAAAGCCAAGAACTAAAGTTTGTCTCAAACACTGAAACCCCTAAATATTTTGATAACAAAACTAAACTCTTACGTAGACACAAGAAGGATGTCAATCTCCTCAAGCATCAATGTTTCCAAGCCAAAATACAGCACTAGTGATTCCACACTAAGTGTTACCTTAGTTTTGGTTTCTCTCTCTCTCTCTCAATAGAGAAGACTTTTTCTTTCAGCAATCCATATCAACAATCAACTAAGGAAATAAGCCCTAAATATTCTACTTATAGTCTATTATAGAAGAAAACCAAATGATCAAACTACCCTTAATTATAATGGGCACCTATGGAGTGCATTTCAAACAAGTGTAATCCCCAAAATACCCTTAATAAAGGGTTCTTCTTCAATGTTCCAAAATCATGGGGTCATGCTTCAACACTTGTGTTCTCAGGTTGGCGTCAAAGGTAAGACCCTACCCAATCTTTCACACATGGGTTTTCTTTATGTCATGCTCAAAATAGGTCCTCAATGTATGTTTTTGTATCATCAAGGTGAACAAATATTGAATCTTTATGTATTGGCCTCCAATAATGTATTCAAAAGCATCGATGGCCATTTGACTTGTATCACTAAAGAATGCTACCATTCTATTATTGAATTTTCATTGGAACTCTTGTATGGTTTCATTTTGTAATGTAACCCTAAATGGATTTGGATGGTTTTGAATAGTTTAAATGGTTTAAATGATCTAAATTATTTAAATGTTTGTCATGGTCATAAATTGTTTGGAATGGTTTTAAATGGCATAAATTGTGTACCTAGTTTGGAAGGATTAAGTGCTAAAGCCTTGGTGGATATGAAATTGGTTATGCTTGTGGGGAACATGGGAATCCCCCAAGCGGTTTAATATGGTTAATGGAAAGGTACATGGAATCCCTTAAGCCTATACATGTTTTGCTATGGATAGTACTGGCAAGTATAGTTGGTATGATGATAACACTACTAATGGCCTTGGGTAATAAATGATGGATTGGTTTGTTGTTTAGTAATGGTTTTAATTGAGAAATAAT
This sequence comes from Capsicum annuum, assembly GCF_002878395.1. Lineage (NCBI taxonomy): Eukaryota > Viridiplantae > Streptophyta > Magnoliopsida > Solanales > Solanaceae > Capsicum > Capsicum annuum. The sequence goes on along the minus strand of NC_061115.1, from coordinate 106,191,145 downwards.
GGCAGGTGTGTAGAAAAGACGTGGAAGGTTGATGTCCCAGAGGGATCAAAACTGGAATTACATATTTGTCGATGTGAGGTTTGGTCTTGGTGACCATATACATAATGTCACACTATATATTTAGGAGATGTACTAGTCATCCCAAGTTTTCTTCCCTGGTCTTTCCGCTTCATGTACTGGGTTCCTTTCAGTAGGGTGAGCTGAATCCATATAGCTCATGGGTTTTTTAGGATGGCAAAGTGACACAACCCAGGTAAAGGTTTTAAAGGCATGCTAAACCCGGTTCCCTATCTCAGCATGGTTATATAAATATGTATGGTTGTATGCATTATGGATAGTTTTACTTGGTTTTGTAAATGGAATTATTTTATCCTTATCCTGTGCATGTTAGTGTTCACCCACTAACTCATCTACTATATACCCACGCTATGTAGGAACCGATCATTCTACTTCTCCTATTTAGTGATCGAATTCGGGTACAGTCGATGGTGGATTGAAGTTCTAAGCTTCCATAGTTTGGAAGGCATCTATTTCATGTCATGGGTTACTTTACATATTTTTTGTCTATCATAAGACTTTGGTTTTTGGCTATATTGGGTGGCATGTCCCGACTAGGTACTCTTTAGTTAGTCTTGAGGCTTTGTATGGACAACTGTGTACTTGGATTTATTTTGGATTAGTTATGTTTCATATAAATATATACATACATCAGATTATTGTAATTGTTTTTAGTTTATGGCTTTTTGCTTTGGTTTAGTTGGTCATTGGGTGGTTGGATTTAGTTGGGTTGTTCTAGGATATAGACTTATCCCAAAGTCACCACATGGTTGGATACACTATCTGGTTATATGTTTGGACTTCATCATACTCAAGGTATGCATTTTGTGGATGTGTAATGAGGGTGGTTCCCGATACCAGTTGGTCATGGGATTGCCCATTACGATAAGGCACTGGTTCGGGTCATGTCATATAGGTTTGCCATCCTTATAGATTGAGATAATTCATTATATAATTATGATATTATGCTAGATATGGGTTTGGAGTTAGGTCTTGGAGATATAAATAGTATTATATGGATTATTTAGCCTATTAAGAAATAATAAAATATATGTAATTGGCTTAATTACTCATGCTTTAGGTAGAATTTTTATCTTAAGGTTAAAAGTGGCTTGTAAATATCTAGAAGTAAATTTAGATACTTTAGCCTAGCGTAGGGCATACCTTTCCTTAGACGGATTTCGAGGATTAAAAGTGGGCCCCTTTGGACCATGATAGGTTAAGAGTCTTAAAAGCTCATTGTAGATATCTAGACATATTACTTGATTGAAAGGCTTATTATACAGATAGTGGAGGATAGATACATGATAATTATGCTAGATTGGTACTTAGGAGTTGGAATTAGTTTTCTCTAAAGTTCGACAATATATTGACATTGAGTATTGACTCAAGTCTAATAATTAATGATATGAGTTTGGGTTCAAGCCCGATAAATGATGATGATATTGAGTTTTTGCTCAAGCCTAGCATCGAGAGATTATTTATGGTATGGATAGATTCACTATTATGGTTTTAGATATGGTTCATTTATGTAATTTTGAGTATTTACTTTTCTGATTGCACCCTTTGAGCTTATGGGGGGCCCACATCAAGATATTTACTTTTCTGTACTTACTAGTTTATGGGGTGTAGTCTTGTAGAATTGATTATGCTTTCTTTTATGTTATAATTTTCTGGTTAATTATTTATAGTATTGGAGAATTATTCTAGGTTTGCCCTTTTACCTCGATTTAGTTTATTAATCTTGCATCTTTATTGTACTTATATTATGATTTAGCTTAGTCGGCGGATGATGCCTTTTGAGTACTCATTGTTTTGTGTAACATCCCGTATTTTGCTTGTACTTATTCTAATTATATGGAACCTGGTATGGTCTTATAGGATAGGTAACGGGTGAGGTTTGTTATGCAAGTATTAATGACATAGATAGAATTATATATGTTGCCCGTACAATTTTTATGTAATGCAACCAAGTTAACGTCGATACAACTATTTAGACTTGGGATCGTAAGCTAGTATTTGAATCTGAAGTTTAAAGTGACCATGTGTGTATAAGTTTAAGGTTAGATTAAATGGATTACGAGCTGAAAATGGAACAAAATATTAAGGTGCTTGCTTGACTTAATTAAGCTAGTAGGTGAGTAACCTACTTGAAGTATTTGAACCAAATTAATGGACATATGGCTATGGACCAGATTTGGGCCTATACTGTAATGTACACATTTGGGCTCAAATTGAAAAGAAGAGAAATAAAATGGGAAAAAAGGACTCATGCTCAAATCTGCCAAGGCCCAAATTAAAGAGAAGAAAAGAAGGGAAAATGGGTGGCGAAGGCCCAATAACTTTGGATCCACAAAAGACCAATATATTGGGCAAGTAGATACATCATTCACTTGATAAAATATGGGACAAAAAGGGTCAAGAAAGTCGGACAAAGAACATCTCCTTTATATAGATTGAAATCAGCAATTTTTGCTCATTTTTAACTTAGACAAAAGTTTCAGCTTCTTGGTTTTTCTCTCTTGTTCTCTCTTGGATATGAAGTAACCCTATATTCCCACAACGGTTGTTGGAATTTACCTTCCTCTCGAGATAAAGGTAAGTGAGGAATTCATGAGCTTGTACTAAGGAAACTATGAGTTCTTCAAGCTTAATTTTTGGATAGCCCTCTCAATAAGTTGGACAGTCCATTGTTCTTAGTTATTAAGAGATTTCTTTCTTTAATCAAGGTATGTTGGCGGTCCACTTTTTTCCTTTTTCTATATGCATATGTTGGTAGAGGATTGCACATATCTGGTTGTTATTAAAGGATGATTGGGGTGTTGTTTGCGGACTGTTTTGTGTGTTTGTGTTATGGGCTGCCAAGTTGATGTTGGAGAAAGGTGTGGTTAGTTTGTAATGAAATATAGAAGAAAGGTGCGGTGGTTCACTACCGAACTAATTGTTGCATTTGTTACTACCCAATTTATTTTTTGTGTTGGTTGGAGGCTGTAACAAAGCTGATGTGGTTTTAGTGATCTTATGAGTACATGTGTGGTATGTGGGTGTAATTGGAGGAGGAAACAGTTAAAATAATGCCCTTGATTGATAGATTACGTGTGTACTGCCCGGTTTCTATTTTGTTGAAGTAAAGTAGCCTAAACATGTTGGTTGGTTGCTAATACTAGTTTACCATTAATTCTACTATAAATAAGTAATCTAAAAGGCAAGAAGTCAAGTCGGGTTAGTTTCAGAGTTATATAAACAGGTATGTAAGTCATACTCTATTTGGTACTCTTTGGTATGAAATCAAACATTTGTTCCATCAAGTAAGTTTCCAAGGTTGTCCTGTAACAAGTTACACCTAATAGCAACGTATTGTATCCTATGAAGCCAACAACCTTGTTCCCACTCTTTAACATATAAAAACACCTCAATACGTGTTTATTATTAAACCTGAACATCTATCTTCATTTGAAAATTCTAGAAGTTCTCCATTTACTCAATTTAAGACCCATGTGTTATTCTAAGCTCCTAAACACTTTATTTGTGTGCCAAAAACTCCCTACCTCATTGTTGTTGCCTTAAGTATCCATTTATATGTCTCCTATTAGTAGATTATTATTTCAAGGCACCATAATGTGATGACCACGAAAGTAAAAATGTCAAAGGCTAAATAAACTAAGTAATGCAAATCTATAAAACGAGTGGCAGCTCAGGGGCATAAGCCTAGCATGGTCCAATCTCGATACCTTTATATGTTGGTGAAAGCTTAGGGGTACAAGCCTAGCATAGGTCGATCCCAATCTTTTTATGTAGGTGGCAGCTCAGGGGCATAAGCCTAGCATGGGCCAATCCTAAATTATCTATTTACCATTGATCAGCTGGTCATTTGTATGATATATGGCTTACAAATATTATGAAGTAAGAAGGTTAAAATAAAGAAAGGAATGTAATGTATGTATTCTCACAAGTATATATAAAGGTGGTCTACTAGTACTACTTATATCTGATTTCTATTTAGTTTTTGTATCATGTGTTGTTACCTTCAGCCTTGCATACTCAGTACATATTTTCGTACTGACGTCCCTCATGGGGGACCTGTATTTCATGCTGCAGGCACAGGTACTTTAGTTCATACACCTTATTAGTAGGATCACAGCTATTCGGTGATAATTGGTGAGCTACAGGTTCATTCGAGGCTTTCCGAGTTTGTTCCATATATTTTGGTATTGTGCAGAAGGTTAAAAGTAGGGCGGTGGTTTTTCCCAACCCAAACTAAGTATATGTTTCTTTTAGAGGCTTTGTAGACTAATATAATTTTATAATAGTGTCTTTTTTTAGACTTGGTGGCCCCAACAGCCAAGTGTTGTATATATCAGTTTGTGCTTGCATGTGTAATTATTTTCATCGATGCATAATATCATATCTGTCAGAACATTTGGTTGTCATAGTTATATACATGGGAACTACAAGGTTATTAATTGTTTCTCTCAGGCCTTTACATCTATGGGTTCCTGTCCGCCCCTATAGGATTGAGGCGTGGCAAAATTGGTATCAGAGTGGTCGTCTAAGGGTGTCTACAAAGCTGTGTCTATATAGAGTCTTGTTTATGGGTGTGTTGTGCACTACATCTATAAGCAGGAGACTATGGGACATTTAGGGGTTGTCTCTTTTTCTTCATATAGATCGTGCAATAGAGTCTATGTTGTAGGTAAAGTCATATTTAACCATTGAACCTATTTTTATAATCTTATTATAGTAAAGATGCCAGTTATAAGAATGAATAAAAATGAGGTAAGCTGATAGAGGAGACTGCCGGGGAAGGGACCAGCAAATCACCACCTAGATAAGCTAATCTAAGTGAGGCTAAAGCTGAGTTTGTGTCCCAAACTTCTTCTACTCCTCCATCTCTAGAAGAGCTAAGAAGGAGAAGAACCGCATCCTCAGAACCACCTACCAATGCTACAGACCAAGATCTAAGGAATGCAGTACAATTGTTGGCTTATATAGTTGCTGTACAAGCTCAAGGACAAGCCATTTCAAATATAGGTTTTAGTGGTGCAAATAGGGCAACTAGCCTACGAACGCGGGATTTTCTTAAATTGGTAACACATGTTCACCAAATCAGATCTTAATAAAGACCCACAGGACTTTATTGATCAAATAGAAAGGGCTCTAGATGTCATGCATGTATCAGGTAAAGAGACAGTTGACCTAGCAGCATATAGAATAAAAAGATAGGCAATACTTTGGTATGAAGATTAAAAATGATCTAGGGGTATCGATGCACTTTCAGCTACTTGGAATGAGTTCAAAGAGGCATTTCTTGATCATTACCTTCAATTTAAGATCCGAGAAACCTGTACAGATCAGTTCCTAAATCTTCACCAAGGGAATATGAGCATGAGGGAGTACAGCCTCCGGTTTAACTCTTTGGCTAGGTATGCTCCTAATGTAGTAGCTATGATGGATGATAGAGTTCATCTATATGTGGATAGGTTGGATCCATATTTGGTTAAAGATTATACTATTGCTGCTTTGAACAAAGACATAGACATAGCAAGGATACAAGCTTTTGCTCAAAAAATGGAGGATCAGAGGAAAAGAAGAAGAATACAAGAATTGGAAAGAGGATATTCCAAAAGGGCCAGATCTACAGGGTTTTTCATAGAATCCCAAGGAGATTTTAGTCCTTGTTTTTCTAATAGACCTCCTAGGCCATTATCTTCTTATTCTTCAGCTAGTGCTTCACCAAAGTTTCAAGGGTCTAAAGGTAACCAGTTTAGTCAAAGAAATGAGCATCATAGTTCGCGAACAGTAGGGTATCAAGAGCAAGGGAGTATGATCCAACTAAGGTCTCCTCGACAGCCATGTAAATAATGTTGACATTTTGGTGCATGTCAGATAGGAAAAAATACATGTTTTTGGTATGGTACATCCAGACATATGATGAGAGAATGCCCTCTAAGGGGCATAGGTAGTATGGTATGACCTACTGGATCAGTCGTTGTATCCTCATCATTGGTGCCTTATTCAGGTAGAGGTGTAGAACATATGGGTCGTGGTAGAGGTACTAAAGAAGGAGCTAGCTCTAGTGGAGTTCAAAATCGTACATATGCTTTAGCGGATCGACAAAATTAAGAGGTTTCTCCTAATGTGGTTACATGTAAATTGTCCATCTTTTCACATGATGTATATGCATTAGTTGATCTGGGTTCTACACTATCATATGTCACTCCATTGGTTGCTGAAAAGTTCAAAAAAGACCAGAATTTCTAGTTAAGCCACTTGAAGTGTCTACACCGATTGGTGAATCTGTTATAGCTAAGAGAGTGTATCAAAATTGTATGATAACTATTTTTAGTCGTGATACAATGGCTGACCTGGTTGAGTTAGAAATGGTTGATTTTGATGCTATAATGGGTATGGATTGGTTAGATTCTTATTGTTCCATAGTAGATTGACGAACTAAGAGGGTGTGTTTCCATTTTTCAAGGGAGGCAGTCCTTGAATGGAGAGGTAATATTGGAGTGCCAAGTGGTAAATTTATTTCTTATTTTAAGGAAAAAAAGATGATTTCCAAGGGTTACATATGTCATATGGTTAGAGTGAAGGATACAAATGTGGAGACACCAACTCTTCTAACCGTTCCAGTGGTAAATAAATTTCTTGATGTATTACCCGAAGATCTACTAGGTTTGCCTCCAGAATGAGAAGTGGAGTTTGGTATCGATGTGATCCCAGGTACACAACCAATCTCAATTCCCCCATATAGAATGCCCTGGTAGAATTACGGGAGTTGAAAGAGCAATTGAAAGACTTGCTAGAAAAAGGATTGTTAAGGCCTAATGTGTCCCCTTGGGGCACACCAGTTTTATTTGTGCATAAGAACGATGGCTCATTAAGAATATGTATTGACTATAGGAAACTAAACAAGGTGACTGTTAAGAACAAATATTCCCTTCCGAGAATTGATGATTTATTTGATAAGTTGCAAGGAGACTAGTGGTTTTCAAAGATTGATTTAATGTCTGGTTACCACAAAATGAGGGCCAAAGAGAATGACATACCCTAGATAGCTTTTCGAACATGGTACGGTCATTACGAGTTCCTAGTCATGTCCTTTTGGATAACTACTTTACCTGTAGCTTTTATGGATCTGATGAATAGGGTGTTCAAGCCATTCGTGGATGTGCTTGTGATAGTTTTTATAGATAATATTCCTGTTTGTTTGAGATCAAATGAGGACTATGTCAATCACTTACAATAGGTCTTGTTGATTCTTCGTGATCGTAAGCTATTTACTAAGTTCTCTAAATGTGATTCTTGGTTAAAATCTATGTCATTCTTAGGTCATATTGTATCTAATGAAGGGATAAAGGTTGATAGTCAAAATATAGAAGCCGTGAAGAACTGGCCAAGACCTATAACGCCTACGGAGGTTCGTAGTTTCCTCAAGTTGGGAGGTTATTTAGAGGGTTTGTTGAAGGATTTTCTTCCATTTCTGCACCTTTAACAAAGATAACACACAAAGCATCCAAGTTCCAATGGAATGATGCTTGCAAAGAAGTTTCCAAGATCTGAAGAATAAGTTGACTTCTACACCAGTATTGGAACTTCCAAAAGGCACAAAAGGGTATGTAGTGTATTGTGATGCTTCAAGAATTGGCTTAGGGTGTGTATTGATGTAGCGTGGTAAAGTCATAGCATATGCCTCAAGAAAATTGTGGCCATATGGTAAAGTCATAGCATATTGCTAGCGATGGTTATATTTTCCTTAAAGATATGACGTCACTATTTGTATGGGATTTATGTTGACATATATACTGAACACAAGAGTTTGCAATATATCTTTAATTAGAAGGACCTAAATTTGAGACAACGAAGATGGCTTGAATTATTAAAATACTGTGATGTTGATATCTTGTATCATCCAAGAAAAGCAAATGTGGTGGCAGATGCGTTAAGTCGTAAGGCTATGGAGCCATCTATAGAAAGACAAGGGATGACTAAGGATCTATGCCAACTAGCAAATTTGGGGTTTCCCCTTATTGAAACTCCAGATGAGGGGCTTATTGTGAATGATACAACAGAATCTTCATTAGTAACTGAATTGAAAGAGAAGAAATATACATATCCTATTCTGTTACAGCTTAATGAGAATGTGCTATGTGGTATGACAAAGGCATTTGAGCTTACTCAAGAAGGTGTACTTCAGTGCCTAATAAGATTGTGTGTGCCAAATATTGATGAACTAAGAAACCGGATTATGACAGAGGTACATCATTCAAGGTATTCCATCCATCTAGAGTCAACAAAAATGTATCATGATTTGAAAGGAATATACTGGTGGGATGACATGAAGAAGAACATTACAAAATTTGTAGCTGAATGTCCAAATTGTCAAAGAGTTCAAGTAGAGAACCAAAATCCTGGGGTTATATGCAATGTATAGATCTTCCAACCTGGAAGAGGGACATGATCAACATAGATTTTATCACTGGTTTGCCTCATACATCTCGAAGCTTTGATTCCATATGGGTGATCGTTGATAGGCTTACCAAATTAGCGCACTTTTTACCAATTAGGACCACTTACATAGTTGAAGAATATTCTAAATTATATATTAAGAAGATAGTTCAACTACATGGAGTTCCAATATCTATTATATCAAATCGAGGAGCTCAATTTACCGTAAATTTTTGTAAGTCTTTCAAGAGAAATTTGGGAATACAAGTGAATCTAAGTACAACTTTTCACGCTCAAACAGATGAACAAGAAGAACGTACCATTCAAAAACTTGAAGATATGCTACGAGCTTGTGTATTGGACTTTAAAGGTAGTTGGGATGATCATTCACCTTTTAGTGAGTTCGCCTACAACAATAGCTATCATTCAAGTATCAAAATGGCACCATATAAAGCTTTATATGAAAGGAAGTGTAGATCACTAACGGGATGGTTTGAAGCAGGTGAAACTGCCTTATTCAGGCTAGATCTTGTTCATCAATCTATGGAAAAGGTTAAAGTGATACAACAGCGGCTAGAAATAGCCCAAAGTCGACACAAGTCATATGCAGATGTTAGAAGGAGGGTGCTAGAGTTTTCTATAGGTGATTGGGTATTCTTAAAGGTATCACCAATGAAGGGGATTATGAGATTTGGTAAGAAAGGAAAAATAAGTTCACGTTATATTGGACCATATAATATTACTCGAAAGTTTGGCCAAGTCGCTTATAAATTAGAGTTACCCTAAGAGATCTCAAGAGTTCATCCGGTATTTCACGTCTCAATGGTTCGAAAATGCATTGGAGATCCATCTCATATTACCCCTACTAAAGATGTACAAATTAAAAAAGATGTCACTTATGAGGAAATACCTATTGCTATTCTTGATCGACAGGTTAAGAAGTTAAGGAATAAGGAAATAGCTTCTGTAAATGTATTTTGAAGGAATCAGCAGGTAGAAGAGATCATATGGGAAGCTGAAGAAGCGATGAAATCCAAGTATCCCCATTTTTTCAAATACAAAGACAAAGTCCAAGATGCTGAATTAGATCAATAACAAGTAACTATAAAATATATAGGGACTATATGGTAATAGGGATAATAAACATAGGCTTGAACTCATTTTGGTTGGACAATTGTGTTAACATTCGAGGACTAATATTTCTAAGGGGGAAGGATGTAACATCCCGTATTTTGCTTGTACTTATTCTAATTACATGGAACCTGGTATGATCTTATAGTATAGGTAACGGGTGAGGTTTGTTATGCAAGTATTAATGGCATAGATAGAATTATATATGTTGCCCGTGCAGTTTTTATGTGATACGACCAAGTTAACATCGATACAACTATTTAAACTTGGGATCGTAAGCTAGTATTTAAATGTGAAGTTTAAAGTTACCAAGTGTGTATAAGTTTAATGTTACATTAAATAGATTAGGAGCTGAAAATAAAACAAAATATTGAGGTGCTTGCTTAACTTAATTAAGCTAGTAGGTGAGTCACCTAATTGAACTATTTGGAACAAATTAATGCACATATGTCTATGGAACAGATTTGGGCCTATAATATAATGTACTAATTTGGGCTCAAATTGAATAGAAGAGAAATACAATGGGTACAAAGGCCCAATACTCAAATCTGCCAAGGCCCAAGTGAAAGAGAAGAAAAGAAGGGAAAATGGGTGGCTAAGGCCCAATAAATTTGGATCCACAAAAGCCCAATATATTGACCAAGTAGATACATCATTCATTTGATAAAATATAGGCCAAAAAGGGTCAAGAAAGTCGGCCAAAGAGCATCTCCTTTATATAGATTGAAATCAGTAGTTTTTGCTCATTATTAACTTAGACAAAAATTTCAGCTTCTAGGTTTTTCTCTCTTGTTCTCTCTTGGCTTTGAAGTAACCCTATATTCCCCCAAGGGTTGTTGGAATTTACCTTCCCCCTAAGATAAAGGTAAGTGAGCAATTCATGATCTTGTACTAAGGAAACTATGAGTGCTTCAAGAATAATTTCTGGACAGCCCTCTCTATAAGTTGGACAGTCCATTGTTCTTAGTTAATAAGGGATTTTTTTTTTCTTTCTCTTTTGGTGTATGTGTGAAGTGATTAAGATATTGAATAGATTCAAATTAAGAGGCTAAACTAACAAGTAAATCCAGTATGTTTTCTGTCCATTTTTGTCCTTTTTCTATATACATGTGTTGGTAGAGAATTGCACATATTTGGTAGTTATTGAAGGATGATTGAAGTTTTGTTTGTGGACTGTTTTGTGTGTTTGTGTTATGGGCTTCTAGGTTGATTATGGAGAAAGTTATGGTTAGTTTGTAATGAAATATATAAGAAAGCTACGGTGGTGCACCACCGAACTAATTGTTGCATTTATTACTGCCTAATTTAATTTGTGTGTTGGTTGGAGGGTGTAACGAAGCTAATGTAGTTTTGGTGTTATTATGAGGAAATGTGTGGTATGTGGGTGTAATTGGAGGAGGAAAGGTGTAAATAATTCCCTTGATTGATGGATTGTGTGTGTACTGCCCGGTTACTGTTTTGGTGAAGTTAAGTATCCTAAACATGTTGGTTGGTTGCTAATACTAGTTTGCCATATATTCTACTGTAGATAAGTAATCTAAAAGGTCGAAAGTCTAGTCGGGTTAGTTTTGGACTTATATAACAAGGTATGTAAGGCATACTCTATTTGGTACTCTTTGGCTTAAAATCGATCATTTGTTTAATCAAGTAAGTTTCCAAGGTTGTCCTATAACAAGTGAGACCTAATAGCAACGTATTGTATACTATGAAGCCAACGACCTTGTTCCCACTCTTTAACATATCAAAAAACCTCAATACGTGTTTATTATTAAACCTGCACATCTATCTTCAGTTGAAAATTTCAGAAGTTCTCCATTTACTCAATTAAGACCTATGTGTTATTTTAAGCCATTAAACACTTCATTTGTGTTCCAACAGCTCCCTACCACGTTATTATTACATTAAGTGTCCATTTATATGTCTCTTATTAGCAGATTGTTATTTCAAGGCACCATAATATGATGACCACCAAAGTAACAATCTCAAAGGCTAAATAAACTAAGTAATGCAAATTGTAAAATGAGTGGCAGCTTAGGGGCATAAGAGTAGCATGGGCCGATATCGATACCTTTTTATGTGGGTGGTCGCTCAGGGGCACAAGCCTTGCATTGTTCGATCCCAATCTTTATATATAGGTGGCAGCTTAGGGGCATAAGCCTAGAAAGGGCCGATCCTAATTTATCTATTTACCACTGATTAGCTGCTCATTTGTATAATATATGAAATATAAATATTATGAAGTAAGAAGTTAAAAATGAAGAAAGGAACGTAATGTATGTATTCTCATGAGTATATATAAAGGTGGTCTACTAGTACTACTTATATTTGATTTATATTAAATTTTGTATCATGTGTTATTACCTTCAGCCTTGCATACTCAGTACATATTTTTTTACTGACGTTCCTCATGGGAGACCTATATTTCATACTACAGGCACAGGTAATTCAGTGCATTCACCTCATTAGTAGGAGCACAGCTATTCGGTGACTATTGGTGAGCTCCAGGTTCATTCGGGACTTTTCGAGTCTGTTCCATATATTTTTGTATTGCGCAAAAGTTTGGGGGTTTGTCCCAACCCTAACTAAGTATATATTTATTTTAGAGGATTTCTAGACTAATGTAAAATTATAGTAGTGTCTTGTTTTTTAGACATGGTTGCCCCAATGGCCAAGTGTTGTTTATATCAGTTTGTTCTTGCATATGTAATTATTTTCATTGATACATAATATCATGTTATTCAGAACATTTAGTTGTCATAGTTACATGCATGGGAAGTACAAGGTTATGAATTGGTTCTCTCGGGCCTTTACGGCTATGGGTGCCTGTCGGCCTAAAAAGGATTGAGGCATGACAAAAGTGGTCTCTGAGCGGTCGTCCTAGGGTGTCTACAAATCCGTGTATATATAGAGTCTTGTGTATGGGTGTGTTGTGCACCACATCTATAAACAGGAGGCTATGGGACATTTAGGGGTTGTCTCTTTTTCTTCATATCTTAAATCATTCAATAGAGCCTATGTTGAAGGTAAAGTCATATTTAACCATTGAACCTAGTTTTTTCCTCATATTATAGTAAAGATGCCGGTTATAAGAAGGAGTAAGAGTACAGGTAAGAGGATAGATGAGGCTGCCAGGGAAGGGACCAGCAAATTATAAGCTAGACGAGCTAATCAAAGTGAGGCTCAGGCTGAGTTTGTGTCCCAATCTTCTTTTACTCCTCCATCTCCAGAAGATCTAAGAAGGAGAAGAACCGCATCCTCAGAACCCTCTACCAATGCTACAGACAAGGATCTAAGGAATGCAGTATAATTGTTGGATCATATAGTTGCTGGACAAGCTCAAGGACAAGCCATTCCAACTACAGGTTCTAGTGGTACAGATAGGGCAGCCAGCCTACGAATGTAGGATTTTCTTAAATTGGATCCTCCTATGTTCACCGGAACAGATCTTAATAAAGACCCATAGGACTTTATTTATTGAATCCAAAGGGCTCTCGATGTCATGTATGTATCGGGTAAGGAGACAGTTGAGCTAGCAGCATATAGATTGAAAGGGGAGGCAATACTTTGGTACGAAGATTGGAAATGATCTAGGGGTATCAATGCACTTTCAGCTACTTGGAATGAGTTCAAAGAGGCATTTCTTGATCATTACCATCCATTTAAGATTTGAGAGGCCCGTGCAGATCAGTTCCTGAATCTTCGCTAAGGAAATATAAGCATGAGGGAGTACAACCTCCAATTTAACTCTTTGGCTAGGTATGCTCTTAATGTAGTAGCTACTATGGATGATAGAGTTCATCAATATGTAGATAGTTTGGATCCATATTTGGTTTGAGATTGTACTATTGCTGCTTTGAACAAAGATATGGACATAGCAAGGATACAAGCTTTTGCACCAAAAATAGAGGATTAGAGGCAAAGGAGAAAAACACAATAATTGAAAAGAGGATATTCAAAGAGGGTCAGATCTACGGGGTAGTTCACAACATCCTAAGGGTATTTTAGGCTTTAATTTCCTAATAGATAACCTAGGCCATTATCTTCTTATCTTACAGCTAGTGCTCCACCACTGTTTCAAGGGTCTAAAGGTAACCAGTTAGGTCAAAGAAATGAGAGTCAGAGTTCACGAACAGCGGGGTATCAAGAGCAAGGGAGTATAAGCCAATTAAGTCCTCCTCAATAGCTATGTAAATAATATGGAAAGCTTCATTTAGGTGCATGTCAGTTTGGGATAAATGCTTGCTTTTGGTGTGGTACGTCAGGACATGATGAGATAATGCCTCCAAAAGGGCATAGATGGTAGGAATGACCTACTGGATCAGCCGTTGCATCATCATCATTGGTGCCTTATTCGGGTAGAGATATACAGCCTATGGGTCATAGTATAGGTTCTAAAGGAGGAGCTAGCTCTAGTGGAGTTCAAAATTGTACATATACTTTAGCGGTTCAACAAAATTCCAAGGTTTCTCTAGATGTGGTTATAGGAACATTGCCCATCTTTTAACATGATAGATATGCATCAGTTGATCCGGGTTCTACATTATCATATGTCACTCTATTGGTTGCTGAAAAGTTTAAAAAAACACTAAAATTGCTAGTTAAGCCACTTAAAGTATCTACGTTGATTGGTGAGTCTATTATAGCTAAGAGAGTGTATTGAAATTGTATAATAACTATTTGCAGTCGGGATAAAATGGATGACCTGGTTGAGTTAGAAATGGTAGATTTTGATGCTCTAATGGGTATGGATTGTTTGGCTTCTTATTGTGCCACAGTAGGTTGCTGAACTAAGAGGGTGTGTTTCTATTTTCCAAGGGAGGCAGTCGTTGAATGGAGTGGTGATATTGGTACGCCAACAGGTAAATTTATTTCTTATTTTAAGGCAAAAAAGATGATTTCCAAGGGTTACATATGTCATCTCGTAAGAGTGAAGGATACAAATGTAGAGACACCAACTCTTCAAACTGTTCCAGTCGTAAGTAAATTTCCTGATGTATTTCCTAAAGATCTTCCAGGTTTGCCTCCAGAACGAGAAGTGGAGTTTGGTATTGATGTGATCCCAAGTACTCAACCAATCTCAATTTCCCCAAATAGAATGGCCCCGATAGAATTACGGGAGTTGACAGAGCAATTAAAAGACTTGCTAGAAAAAGAATTCATAAAACCTAGTGTGTCCCCTTAGGGCGCAGCAGTGTTATTTGAGAGTAATAAAAATGGCTCATTAAGAATGTGTATTGACTATAGGCAACTAAACAAGGTGGCTGTTAAGAACAAATATCCCCTTCCAAGAATTGATGACTTATTTGATAAGTTGCAAGGCGCCAAGTGGTTTTCAAGGATTGATTTAAGGTTTGGTTACCACCAAATAAGGGTCAAAGAGAATGACATACCCAACACAGCTTTTCAAACACGGTACGGTCATTACGAGTTCTTAGTCATGTCTTTTGAGCTAACTAATGCACCTGCAACTTTTATGGATTTGATGAATAGGGTGTTCAAGCCATTCTTTGATGTGTTGGTGATAGTTTTTATAGATAATATTCTAGTTTATTCGAGATCAATTGAAGACCATGCCAATCACCTACGACAGCTGTTGCAGATTCTTCGTGATCGTAGGCTTTTTCAAAGTTCTCTAAATGTGAATTTTGGTTAAAATCTATGGCATTCTTAAGTCATATTGTATCTGATGAAGGGATAAAGGTTGATACTCAAAAGATAGAAGCCGTGAAAAACTAGCAAAGACCTATAACACCTATGGAGGTTTGTAGTTTCCTTGGGTTGGCAGGTTATTATAGAAGGTTTGTTGAAGTATTTTCTTCCATTTTTGCACCTTTAACAAAGCTAATACACAAATCATCCAAGTTCCAATAGAATGATGCATGTGAAAGAAGTTTCCAAGATCTGAAGAATAAGTTGACTTCTACACCCATATCGGTACTTCTAGAAGGTACAAAAGGGTATATAGTGTATTGTGATGCTTCAAGAATTGGATTAGGGTGTGTATTGATGCAGCATGGTAAAGTCATAGCATATGCCTCAAGATAGTTAAAGACATATAAGAAGAATTACCTGACGTATGATCTGGAGATAGCGGCGGTTATATTTGCCTTAAAGATAAGGCGTCACTATTTGTATGGGATTCATGTTGAAATATATACTAACCACAAGAGTTCGCAACATATCTTTAATCAAAAGGACCTAAATTTGAGACAACGAAGATAGCTTGAATTATTAAAAGACTATGATGTTGATATCTTGTATCATCCGGGAAAAACAAATGTGGTGGCAGATGCATTAAGTCATAAGGCTATGGATCTATCTATAGAAAGACAAGGGATGAATAAGGATCTACGCCAAATATTAAATTTGGGGGTTCCCCTTCTTAAAACTCCAGATGAGGGGTTTATTGTGCATAATGCGGTAGAATCTTCATTAGTAACTAAATTGAATTAGAAGCAATATGCAGATCCTATTCTGTTACAGCTTAAGGAGAATGTGCAATTTGGTATGACAAAGGCATTTGAGCATACTCAAGGAAGTGTACTTCGGTGCCAAAATAGATTGTGTGTGCCAAATGTAGATGAACTAAGAAAAAGGATTATGATAGAGGCATATCATTCAAGGTATTCTATCCATCCAGAGTCAACTAAAATGTATCATGATTAAGAGGGAATGTACTGGTGGGATGACATGAAGAAAAACATTGCAAAATTTGTAGCCGAATGTCCAAATTGTCAAAGAGTTAAAGTAAAGAACCAAAAGTCTGGGGATTATATACAATGTATAGATCTTCCAACCTGGAAGAGGGACATGATCAACATGGATTTCATTACTAGTTTTCCTCGTACATCTTGAAGGTTTGATTCCATATGGGTGATCGTTGATAAGCTTACCAAATCAGCGCACTTTTTACCAGTTAGGACCACTTACACAGTTGAAGAATATTCCAAATTATATATTAAGGAGATAGTTTGACTACATGGAGTTCTAATATCTATTATATCAAATCGAGGAGCTCAATTTACTCCAAATTTTTGGAATTCTTACCAGAGAAATGTGGGAACACAATGAATCTAAGTATCGCTTTTCACCCTCAAATAGATGGACAAGCAGAACGTATCATTCAAACACTTGAAGATATGCTACGAGCTTGTGTATTAGACTTTAAAGGTAGTTGGGATGATCATTTACCTCTCATTGAGTTTGCCTATAATAGTAGCTATAATTGAAGTATCAAAATGGCACCATATGAAGCTTTGTATGGAAGAATGTGTAGATCACCAATGGGATGGTTTGAAGCGGGTAAAACTGCCTTATTCGAGCTAGATGCTGTTCATCAAGCTATGGAAAAGGTTAAAGTGATCCAACAACGGCTAGAAACAGCCAAAAGTCGACACAAGTCATATGCAGATATTAGAAGGAGGGGGCTAGAATTTTCAATAAGTGATTGGGTATTCTTGAAGGCTTCACCAATGAGGGGGGGTATGAGATTTGGTAAGAAAGTAAAACTAAGTCCACATTATATAGGCCCATATAAGATTACTTGGAGGTTTGGCCAAGTCCCTTATGAATTAGAGATGCCCCAAGATCTCTCAACAATTCATCTGGTATTTCACGTCTCAATGCTTCAATAGTGCATTAGAGATCCGTCTCATATTACCCCTACTGAAGATTTACCAATTATAGAAGATCTCACCAATGAGTAAATACCTATTTCTATTCTAGATCAACAGGTTAAGAAGTTGAGGTATAAGGAAATAGCTTCTGTAAAACTTCTTTAGAGGAATCAGCAAGTAGAAGAGATCACAAGGGAAGCTGAAGAAGCGATGGAATCCAAGTATCCCCATTTGTTCAAATATGAAGAAAAAGTCCAAGATGTTGAATTAGAGCAATAACAAGTAAGTATAAAATATATAGGTACTATGTGGTAATAGGGATAATAAACATAGGCTTGAACTCATTTAGGTTGGACAGTTATGCAAATATTCGAGGATGAAAGTTTCTAAGGGGGAAGGATGTAACATCCCATATTTTTCTTGTACTTTTTCTAACTATATGGAACCTGGGATGGTCTTATAGGATACGTAATGGGTGAGGTTTTTTATGCAAGTACTAATGGCATAGATAGAATTATATATGCTGCCCGTGCAGTTTTTATGAGATGCGACCTAGTTAACGTCGATAGAACTATTTAAACTTGGGATTGTAAGCTAGTATTTGAATCTAAAGTTTAAAGTGACCAAGTGTGTATAAGTTTAAGTTTAGATTACATAGATTAGGAGCTGAAAATTGAACAAAATATTGAGGTGCTTACTTGACTTAATTAAGATAGTAGGTGAGTCCCCTACTTGAACTATTTGTACCAAATTAATGGACATATGGATTGGAACAGATTTGGGCCTATACTATAATGTACTCATTGGGGCTCAAATTGAATAGAAGAGAAATAAAATGGGTAAAAAGGCCCAATACTCAAATCTCCCAAGGCCCAAGTTAAAGAGAAGAAAAGAAGGGAAAATGGGTGGCTAAGGCCCAATAACTTTGGATCCAAAAAAGTCCAATATATTGGGAAATTAGATACATCATTCACTTGATAAAATAGTGCCAAAAAGGGTCAAGAAAGTTGTCTAATGAGCAGCTCCTTCATATAGATTGAAATCAGCAATTTTTGCTCATTTTTAACTTAGACAAAAATTTCAGTTTCAAGGTTTTTATCTCTTGTTCTCTCTTGGCTATGAAGTAACCCTATATTCCCCCAAGGATTGTTGGAATTTACCTTCCTCCCAAGATAAAGGTATGTGAGCAATTCATGAGATTGTACTAAGGAAACTCTTAGTTCTCCAAGATTTATTTCTGGATAGCCCTCTCTATAAGTTGGATAGTCCATTGTTCTTAGTTATTAAGGGATTTCTTTCTTGCTCTTTTGGTGTATATGTGAAGATATTAAGCTATTGTAGATATACAAATTAAGAGGCTAAACTAACAAGGAAATCAAGGTATGTTTTCTGTCCAATTTTGTCCTTTTTCTATATACATGTGTTGGTAGAGGATTGCACATATTTTGTTGTTATTAAAGGATATTGGGGTTTTGTTTGTGGACTGGTTTGTGTGTTTGTGTTATGGGCTGCCAGGTTGATGTTGGAGAAAGGTGTGGTTAGTTTGTAATAAAATATAGAATAAAGGTGTGGTGGTACACCACCGAACTAATTATTGTATTTTTTACTGCCCAATTTATTTTGTTTGTTGGTTGGAGGGTGTAATGAAGCTAATCTGGTTTTGGTGATCTTATGAGGACATGTGTGGTATGTGGGTGTAATTGGAGAAGGAAAGGGTTAAAATAATGCCCTTGATTAATGGATTACATGTGTACTACCCGGTTACTCCTTTGGTGAAGTTAAGTAGCCTAAAAATGTTAGTTGGTTGCTAATACTAGTTTACCATATATTCAATTATTGATAAGTAATATAAAAGGCAGGAAGTCAAGTCAGGTTAGTTTCGGACTTATATAACCAGGTATGTAAGGCATACTCTATTTGGTACTCTTTGGCATGAAATCGAACATTTGTCCATTAAGTAAGTTTCCAAGAATGTCCTATAACAAGTGACACCTAATAGTAGTGTATTGTATCTTATGAATCCAATGACCTTCTTACCACTCTTTACCATATCAAAACACCTCAACTCATATTTTTTATTAAACTTGCACATCTATCTTTATTTGAAAATTTTAGAAGTTCTCCATTTACTCAATTAAGACCGATGTGTTATTTTAACTCCTAAACACTTCATCTGTGTGCCAAAAGCTCCCTACCTCATTGTTGTTACATTAAGTGTTCATTAATATGTCTCTTATTAGCAGATTATTATTTCAATGCACCATAATGTGATGGCTACTAGAGTAACAATCTCAAAGGCTAAATTAACTAAGTAACGCAAATCTGTAAAATGAGTGGCAGCTTAGGGGAATAAGCCTAGCACGAGATGATCTCGATACCTTTATATATGGGTGGTAGCTCAGGGGCACAAGCCTAGAATTGGCTGATCCCAATCTTTATATATAGGTTGAAGCTCAGGAGAATAAGCCTAGCATGGGCCGATCCTAATTTATCTATCTACCGCTGATCAACTGGTCATTTGTATGATATATGGCTTACAAATATTATGAAGTAAGAAGGTAAAAATAAAGAAAGAAATGTAATGTATGTATTATCACAAGTATATATAAAGGTGCTCTACTAGTACTACTTATATCTGATTTCTATGGAGTTTTTGTATCCTGTGTTGTTACCTTCAGCCTTGCATAGTTAGTACATATTTTTGCACAGATGTCCCTCATAGGGTCCCTGTATTTCATACTGCAAGCACAGGTACTTTAGTTCATTCACCTCATTAGTCGGAGCATAGCTATTCCGTGATTATTACAGAGCTCCAGGTTGATTCAGGCCTTTTCGAGTCTGTTCCATATATTTTTGTATTGTGCAGAAGGTTAAGAGTAAGGCGGGGGTTTGTCCTGACCCTAACTAAGTATATGTTTCTTTTAGAGGCTTTGTAGACTGTTGTAAAGTTATAGTAGTGTGTTGTTTTTAGACATGGTGGCCCCAACAGCCAAGTGTTGTATATATCATTTTGTGCTTGTATGTGTAATTATTTTTATTGATACATAATATCATGTTGGTTAGAACATTTGGTTGTCATAGTTACATGCATGGGAAGTATAAGTTTATGAATTGATTCTCTCGGGCCTTTACGGCTATGGGTGCTGTCTGTCCTAATAGGATTGAGGCATGACAAAAGTTGTATAGAGTGGTCATTTGAGGGTGTCTACAAAGCCGTGTCTATATAGAGTCTTGTTTATGGGCGTGTTGTGCACCACATGTATAAACAGGAGGCTATGGGATATTTAGGGGTTTTCTCTTTTTCTTCATATCTTAGATCGTGTAATAGAACCTATGTTGTAGGTAATGTCATATTTAACTATTGAACCTATTTTTTTCCTCTTATTATAGTAAAGATGCTGGTTACAAGAACGAGTAAGAATATAGGTAAGCAGATAGACGAGGCTGCCAGGGAAGGGACCAACAAATCACCACCTAGATGAGCTAATCAAAGTGAGGTCTAAGATGAGTTTGTGTCCCAAACTTCATCTAATCCTCCATCTCCAGAAGAGCTAAGAAGCAGAAGAACCGCATCCTCTGAACCACCTCCCAATACTTCAGACCAAGATCTAAGGAATGCAGTACAATTATTGGCTTGTATAGTTTCTGGATAAGCTTGAGGACAAACCATTCCAACCACAGGTTTTAGTGGTGCAGATAGGGCAGAGGATTTTATTAAATTAGATCCTCTCACGTTCACCGGATCAGATCTTAATGAAGACCTACAGGACTTTATTGATCAAATCCAAAGGGCTCTAGATGTCATGCATGTATCGGGTAAAGAGATAATTGAACTAGTAGAATATAGATTGAAAGGGAAGGAAATACTTTGGTACGAAGATTGGAAACAATCTAGGGGTATCAATGCACTTTTAGCTACTTGGAATGAGTTCAAAGAGGAATTTCTTGATCATTACCTTCTATTTGAGATCCAAGAAACCCGTACAGATCAGTTTCTAAATCTTTGCCAAGGGAATATGAGCGTGAGAGAGTACAGCCTCCGGGTTTAACTCTTTGGCTAGGTATTCTCCTAATGTAATAGCTACTATAGATGATCGAGTTCTTCGATATGTGGATAGGTTGGATCCATATTTGGTTAGAGATTATACTATTTCTACTTTGGATAAAGACACGGACATAGCAAGGATACAAGCTTTTTGTACAAAAAATAGAGGATCAGAGGCAATGGAGAAGAATACTAGAATTGAAAAAACGATATTCCAAGAGGGACAGATCTATGGGGCAGTTCACAGCATCCCAAAGAGATTTTAGACCTCAATTTTCTAATACACGACCTAGGCTATTATCTTCTTATTCTACAGCTAGTGCTCCACCAACATTTCAAGGGTCTAAGGGTAACCAGTTTGGTCAAGGAAATGAGAGTCAGAGTTCCCAAACAGTGGCGTATCAAGAGCAAGGGAGTGTAAGCCAATTAAGGCCTTCTCAACAGCTATGTAAAAAATATAGAAAGCTTCATTTAGGTGTATGTTGATTCGGGACAAATGTATGTTTTTGGTGTGGTACGTCAGGACATATGATGAGAGAGTGCCCTCAAAGGGACATTGGTGGTATGGAACGACCTATTGGATCAACCGTTGCATCATCATCATCAGTGCCTTATTCAAGTAAAGGTGTACAGCCTATGGGTCGTGGTAGAGGTGCTAAAGGAGGAGCTAGCTCTAGTGGAGTTCAAAATCGCACATATGCTTTAGCGGATCCACAAAATTCAAAAGTTTCTCCAGATGTGGTTATAGGAACATTGCCCAGCTTTTCACATGATGTATATGCATTAGTTGATCTGGGTTCTACATTATCATATGTCACTCTATTGGTTGCTAAAAAGGTAAAAAAAACACCAGAATCGCTAGTTAAGCAACTTGGAGTATCTATGCCAATTGGTAAATCTGTTATTGCTAAGAGAGTGTATAGAAATTGTATAATAACTATTTGTGGTCACGCTACAATGGCTGACCTGGTTGAGTTAGAAATGGTAGATTTTGATACTATAATGGGTATGGATTGGTTGGCTTTTTGTTGTGCCATAGTAGATTGCCGAACTAAGAGGGTGTGTTTCCATTTTCCAAGGGAGGCATTCCTTGAATGGAGAGGTAATATTGGTGCACCAAGAGGTAAATTTATTTCTTATTTTAAGACGAAAATGATGATTTCCAAGGGTTACATATGTCATCTGGTTAGAGTGAAGGATAAAAATATGGAGACATCAAATCTTCAAACCATTCCAGTGGTATATAAATTTCCTGATGTATTTCTGAAGATCTTCCAGGTTTGCCTCCAGAACAAGAAGTGGAGTTT
The DNA here is from genome assembly GCF_002878395.1 of Capsicum annuum. Classification (NCBI taxonomy): domain Eukaryota; kingdom Viridiplantae; phylum Streptophyta; class Magnoliopsida; order Solanales; family Solanaceae; genus Capsicum; species Capsicum annuum. The sequence continues at coordinate 106,168,538 of NC_061115.1, read as the reverse complement.
GGTATCGATGTGATTCAAGGTACACAACCAATCTCTATTCCCCCTTATAGAATGGCCCCGGTAGATTTACGGGAGTTGAAAGAGAAATTGAAAGACTTGCTAGAAAAAGGATTCATAAGGCCTAGTGTGTCCCCTTGGGGCGCCCCAGTGTTATTTGTGCGTAAGAAAGATGGCTCATTAAGAATGTGTATTGACTATATGCAATTAAACAAGGTGACTATTAAGAACAAATATCCCCTTCCGAGAATTGATGACTTATTTGATCAATTGCAAGGTGCCAAGTGGTTTTCAAAGATTGATTTAAGGTCTGGTTACCACCAAATGAGGGTCAACGAGAATGACATACCCAAGATAGTTTTTTGAACATTGTACAGTCATTACGAGTTTCTAGTCATGTCCTTTGGGGTAATGAATGCAGCGACAGCTTTTACGAATTTGATGAATAGGGTGTTCACGCCATTCTTAGATGTGTTTGTGATAATTTTTAAAGATAATATTCTGGTTTATTAGAGATCAAATGAGGACCATGCCAATCACTTATGATAGGTTGATATTGGAGAAAGGTGTGCTAGTTTGTAATGAAATATAGAAGAAAGGTGTGGTGGTACACCATCAAACTAATTGTCGCATTTGTTGCTGCCTAATTTATTTTGTGTGTTGGTTGAAGGTTTTAACAAAGTTGATGTGGTTATGGTGACCGTATGAGGACATGTTTGGTATGTGGATGTAATTGGAGGAGGAAAGGGTTAAATAATTCCCTTGATTGATGGATTACGTGTGTACTGCCTGATTACTATTTTGGTGAAGTTAAGTAGCCTAAATATGTTGGTTGGTTGCTAATTCTAGTTTACCATATATTTTATTATAGATAAGTAATCTAAAAGGTAGGAAGTCAAGTCGGGTTAGTTTCAGAGTTATATAACTAGGTATGTAATGCATACTCTATTTGGTACTCTTTGGCATCAAATCGAACATTTGTTCCATCAATTAAGTTTCCAAGGTTGTCCTGAAACAAGTGATACCTAATAGCAGCGTATTATATTCTATAAAGCCAACGACCTTATTCCCACTCTTTTAAAAATCAAAATACCTCAATATGTGTTTACTATTAAACCTGCATATCTATCTTCATTTGAAAATTTCAGAAGTTCTCTATTTACTCAATTAAGACCCATGTGTTATTTTTAGCTCGTAAACACTTCATTTGTGTGCCAACAGCTTCCTACCTCATAGTTGTTGCATTAACTGTCCATTTATATGTCTCTTTTTAGCAGATTATTATTTCAAGGAACCATAATATGATGACCACCAATGTAACAATCTCAAAGGCTAAATAAACTAAGTAACGCAAATCTGTAAAACGAGTGGCAGCTTAGGGGCATGGGTCGATCTCTATACGTTTATATGTGGGGGCAGCTCAGGCGCACAAACCTAGCATGGGCCAATCCCAATCTTTATATGTAGGTGTCAGCTCAGGGGCATAAGCCTAGCATGGGCCAATCCTAATTTATCTATTTACCACTGATAAGCTCGTAATTTATATGATATATGGCTTACAAAGATTATGAAGTAAGATGGTAAAAATGAAAAAAAGAACATAATGTATGCATTCTCACAAGTATATATAAAGGTGGTCTACTAGTACTACTTATATCTGATTTCTATTGAGTTTTTGTGTTATGTGTTGTTACCTTCAGCGTTGCATACTCAGTACATATTTTTGTATTGACGTCCCTGATGGGGGACCTGTATTTCATGCTGCAGGGATAGGTACTTCAGTTCATACACCTCATTAGTAGGAGCATAACTATTCAGTGACTATTGGTGAGCTCCAGGTTGATTTGGGGCTTTCCGAGTCTGTTCCATATATTTTGGTATTGTGCAAAAGGTTAAGAGTAGGGCAGGGGTTTGTCCCAACCCTAACTAGGTATATGTTTTTTTTAGAGGGTTTGTAGACTAATGTAAAGTTGTAGTAGTGTCTTATTTTTAGACATGGTGTCCCCAACGACTAACTATTGTATATATCAGTTTGTTCTTGCATGTGTAATTATTTTCATCGATACCTAATATCATGTTTGTCATAACATTTGGTTGTCATAGTTACATGCATGGGGAGTACAAGGTTATGAATTGGTTATCTTAGGCCTTTACGGCTACGGGTGCCTGTCCGCCCTAATAGGATTAAGGCGTGGCATTTTGGTACTCATACTACACTTCTATACCTTTTTAGTGTATATACGAGTACTAGTCGTCATTATTTGTGTCGGCAAAACTACACCAACTAAAAACTATAATATGGTCGCTTGTCAAATATAGATCCTACAAGGTTGGGGTCAAACCCATATGAAATTTGAGAGAAATCATTCAGAAGATTGTTGATATAGCTAAAAAGTGCAAAAAGTGAACGGGAGTTTGTCTTACAACTGTAGCAATAGTAACAATCAGCAGAGGTTTGAGAGATGTACTCATTTGGTTCATCCTAGGTTCAGTGGTGTTATAGGCAAGGATGCCGATGGGTTCTTGATGGATCGTCATGAGAAGTTTCATAACCTTGGTTTTCTTGAGTCTTATGGGGTTTCTTATACTACTTATCAGTTGAGAGATGCAGTCAGAGATTGGTGGAGTTCACTCATTGGTTGTCAATCTCTTAGTTTACTAAGGATGACTTAAGGTCAGTTTACAAAGTCCTTTTTTGATAAGTTTATGCTTTTCAGTTTTGTGGATCAGATGAGAGATAAGTTTGATCACTTTGTAAGGGATCCATGATTTTTAAGGAGTATAAGGCGTATTTCCCTGCCTTTTGTAGATATTCTTATATCAGTATTTCCACTGAGTCAGTGAAAGTTAAAAAGTTCATGAAGGTGTTGGATTTTTCTCTTTAACTAGCTATGGCTTAGATATTAGTATAAGGAGCATCATTTTTGAGTACTGTTCTTTATGTTATGATGACTGATTCTATTTTTAAGGAGCCTTAAGGAGGTGCCAAGAAGGTACACCATTAAGGCGAGTTCATAGGTCATATTTCTCGAGGTAGAGATTTTACAGGCTTTATAAGTATCATATTACACCAGTATAGGCAGCCTTGCATAGTTAAAGTAGTGGGTCTTCTGGTTCTGAAGCTTTTGGTGGTCGTCCTAAGTTACTTGTACCTCCTTCTATGGAATTAAACCATAAGGTTCTCTTTATGTGTGATGAGGCTATCCATGTGGCTAAGGATTTTCCTCACTGAGTTTTATAGCTATTCCTATTTTATTTTTGAGAGATAAAGGATCTACTAGGGGTACGAGACATATAGGTAGTGGTGCCCATGGTGGTAGTTGTAGGACTACCTAGTTAGGTGGTGGATATGGTCAGTGTTATGCTATACCCTCAAGAATAGAGGTAGAGGGTTCTGATTCTCTCATCACTAGAATCGTACTCATTTCTTTTGATCTATATTAGTGCAATTTGATCTGGAGTCAACTTTCTCCTATGAGTCTATATATTTTTATTTGGGTTTTGATTCTCTTAGGAAGCCTATTGTTATCCCTCTTGTGTTGTGACTTTTCTTATTTATGAGGCTTTGGTATATTTGACTGTATTCGATATGTTAGATTTTGATGTCATCCTTGGTATGGACTGGTTAGCTCCTTATCATGTTTTCCTATATTTTTATACTAAGATGGTGAACTTAGCTTCACCAAGTGTGCAAAAGATAGATCAGAAGACAGTATGTTATTTGGTTCATAAAAGGGTTAGATCTTTCTTTTAGGCTTGTCATTTGGTTTGAAAGGGATGCTTGTTTTATTTAGCTCATATTCATGATACTAGTGTTGCTTTACCTCTTTTGTTGGATTCTATTTGTATTATCCATGAGTTCATGGATATTTTCCTTATGGATTTGCTTGGTAAGCTTTCGGATTGCAATATTGACTTTTATATAGATTTTGAGCCAAAAATCAAACCCATTTGAATTAATTTTTATACGATGGCTCCACCAGAGTTAAAGGAATTGAATAATCAGTTGCAGGAGTTATTGGATAAGGGGTTTATCTCATCTAGTGTATTACCTTGGGGTGCGCCTATGTTGTTTGTAAAGAAAAAAAGATGGGTTTATGCACATGTTTAATGATTATCAATAGTTAAACAAGGTGATAATTGAGAATAAGTATCCTTTTCTTTGGATTGATGATTGGTTCTACAAGCTTCAGGGTGCTTCAACATTTTTATAGATTGATATGGTATTCGGGTATCACCAAATAAGGATTAGTGCTTCGAACATTTCTAAAATAGCCTTTCAAACTATTACAATCATTATGAGTTCTTGGTCATGTCCTTAAGGTAGACTAATACCCCATCCGCATTCATGAAGTCGATGAACCAGGTATTTCAATCGTATATCAACTCTTTGTTATTGCATTCATAGGTGATATCTTGTTTATTCCAAGAGTAAGGTCGATCATGAGAATTATTTGCAGATTGTGCTTCAGATATTAAAGGATGAGAACTTGTATGCTAAATTCTCTAAGTGTGAGTTTTGGTTGGAGTTTATCTCTTTCTTGGGTCATATGGTAGACAAGAATGGTATTATGGACAATGCGATAGTTCGTAATTAGGATAGGCCTACTTCTCCTATGGATATTGGGAGTTTTGTTGGTTTAGCAAGTAAGGATCAACATCTTATTGAGGTTTGTTCAACTATTGAAACTTTATTGACTAAGTTGACTCAAAATAAGATTTCCTTTCAGTGTTTTGATATTTGTGAGGAAAGCTTTCAAGAGCTCAAGGTTTTGTTGACTTTAGCTCCTATTTTGAATTTCTGAAGGAGGGCGTGCGTTTACCATATATTTTTGGTGTTGGTTTAGGTGTTGTATTGATGCAAGTGGCTAAGGTAATAGCTTATGCTTCTAGTGTTGGGTTAGGTGTTGTGTTGATGCTGGAGGTTAAGGTGAAAGCTTAATACGGGAAAGACAATAGAAGCACGAAAACACACTCCAAATCAGTTCACTAATCTTAAGGATCCGAGGACCTTTTTGGAGACCACTCTCGGATTCACTACAACAACAATAATACGAGATAACATTGGTGTATTTGACACCAAAATAGCCACCACAACCTAACAAAGAGAGTATCAAGATAACAAGATAAAGAACAAGATGAACAATAACACAATGGAAACAACAACATACAATTTTGACTAGAACAACAACAAAGTGTCCAAGAAATGTACGTAAAGATAGATAGATAGCCAAAGTGAAGGTATAATCTTAAGAACCCAAGAGCCTATTCCACTCTTTGACCCTTAACACTACACACTAAAAATACCTATCTCTTTGGTGAGTGCAAGAGAGACCTCAACCTCCTCTAGCACCCAACGTTCCAAGCATGAATCCAACACGAATGATTCCACATTCAAGTTGGAAATCCTAGTTACAATGTTTCGGCCATAGGACTTTCTCACAACAGAGAAATGTTCTTCTTACAACTTTCAATATCAATTAACATCTAAGACTAAAAACACTAAGATGTTCTATATATAGTGTATTACAAAATAGAATAAAAAATAACCATAATATCCCTCAAGGGTGAGGTGCCCATCAAGTGTAACTTAGGGGATGTTTTTAGTGCATTTAGGTCCTCTTTCACACTTCACTTGTTCACTTCCTTGGATAGATTCAATACACACTCGTTCTCGTCCATCCTCGTGGTCGTACTCGTATCAAAGCTTATGTTTCTCATTACTTGAAGCCCATGTGTGGAATTACCCTATCCACAATCTCGAGTTGTGTTCGATTTTTTTCATTAAAGTTGTGGAGGCACTACATATATCAAGTATGTTGTGAGATTTTCTCAAATCATTTGAGAAAATCTCATTGCCTATATTACCAAAAGGTGAAAGCCGAGCATTTGAGACCTGGTAGTTTACTTCGGAGGTTACTTATTCCTGTGTGGAAATTGGAAAGGATTACTATGGACTTTTTGATTGGATTTCCTCGTAGTTCTCATGGTTCTGATAGTGTTTAGCTCATCATGGATTGATTGACCAAATTTTCTCATTTAATTCTGGTACAGTTTTCTTTCAAAGCTAAGAGGTTGGCTCGTATTTATATCCAAGAGATAGTTCATCTTCATAGTGTGTTGGTGTCTACATCTATATATGAGTTTCAATGTTCAGAACTCAATTTTGAAAGAATTTTCAAGAGAATTTGGGTACTTGGGTCGATCTTAGTACAATACTTCTCCCCCAGATCGACCCTCAGTCAGAGTGGACTATTTATGTTTTAGAGGCTATGCTCTACACTTGTGTAATAGACTTTGGTGTTCATTGGGAGCAACATCTAAATTTAGAGGATTTCGCATTTAATAATAGCTACCATTCCAGTGTTTAGATGGCTTCTTTTGAGGTTTTATATGGTACGTGTTGTCACTCTTTAGTTGGTTAGTTTAAGGTTTCTAAGATCAGACCTTGACGTACGGACTTACTTCGTGAGTCTTTAATTATAGTTTGGATCATTCAAGATATACTTTGAGTGGCTTAGAGCAAGTAGAAATGATATGCGGATCATAGACTTCATGCCTTAAGATTAAATATTGGATCATGTTTTCCTTCATGTATTTCCCTAAGGGCATGGTGAGGTTTGGGAAGAGAGGCAAGCTTAGCCCAGGTATATTGCTTTGGACTGTTGGGGATATGGCTTATGAGTTAGCATTACCTTTATATTTATCTGTTGTTCATCCAAATTTTCATGTTTCATAGTTCATTTGCATATATATGATTCTGAATGAATTCTGAGGGGTCAGCAGAGAAATGGAAAAATTCCAAATATCCATCTGGTGCATTCAGCGGGTGCATCTACTAGAGCGGTCCTTTGGGTCATTTAGCAAAGGAACCGACCTTTAGTAACTTTAGTAGATGCCACTTTAGCGGACTAACCCAGTCTCAGCAGGCGCTTTAGTGGCAATTTGGGTGCTAAAACACAACCGCTTTAGCATTGGCTTATCCACTTTAGCATCATTCCATGTAAATACAGGTACCGGTTTAGCTGCAACTGGGCACTTTCGGATTGATGCTAAAGAGGCATAGTCCTACTTTAGCGGCTCCTAGGAGCCCTTTAAATGCTCCACTTACCCAAATTCTCTCCCAATTTTTCACAAGTTCAAGAGTAAAAAATGCTAGAATGTGTGGAAACTTGGGAGGGACACTAATAGGTTATTTTGGGGTGTGCGTAAACTTAAATTATGAATTTCTTCTCAAAATTCTTGGTAAGTTTTCATCAGCCCCATGGTTAATTTCTCTATTATTTTTAAAAAACCCTAGAATAATGGTGGGTTTATTATAGCACCATTTGGGCTCAAAATTTATCCATTCTATAGGGTAAATATACCTTGATCATAGAGAGACTCATTGATGAGTTTGAAAGAGAAATTTCACAAGCAAGCCCCACATGGTATTTTTTATGAAACCTCAGACCTGAAGCATGAAATGAAATGTGGATACCGTTGTTCTCGTATTGACGAGTAGATTATGATTTTGATAGTCTGTCATCTTGTGGGAGCTTCTTGGAAGAAAAATTCACCAACTTAGCGGATTTCTTTGTGCTTTCTCTGGTGTCCAAGTAGTATAGGTTACCTTCGTTATAGATTGTGCTAATTCATAGTATAATTATTATATTATGCTAGATATCGATTCGAAATTAGGGCTTGGACATATAATTAGTATTATTTGGATTATATAGCCTGTTAATAAACCATAAAATAGACATAATTCACTTAGTTACTCATTCTTTAGGTAGAATTGCTATCTCAAGGCTAAAAGTGTGTTACATAACATCTAGAAGTAAAATGTAGATTTGCATTGGATGGATTTCGAGGATTAGAAGTGGGTCCCTTCAGAACACATTAGGTAAAGACTCTCAATATCTCCCCGTAGACTTCTAGGCGTGTTACTTGATTCAAAACCTTATTATAGATATAGTGGAGGATAGATACATGATAATTATACTAGATGGGTACTTGGGAGTTGAAATTAGTTTTGTCTCAACAAAGGAAATTTATTTACCTTGAGTTCTTTGACAAGTCCGACAATTGATGATATAAGTTTTGGTTTAAGTTCAACAAATGATGATGATAGAGTTCCGATTCAAGTCCGACATCGAGAGGCTATTTATGGTATATTATGGTAAGGGTGGATTCACAATTATTGTAGCATCCCGTATTTTGCTTGTACTTATTCTAATTATATGGAACCTGGTATGGTCTTATAGGATAGGTAATGGGTGAGGTTTGTTATGAAAGTATTAATGGCATAGATAGAATTATATATGCTGCCCGTGCAGTTTTTATGTGATGCGACCAAGTTAACGTCGATACAACTATTTAAACTTGGGATTGTAAGCTAGTATTTGAATCTAAAGTTTAAAGTGACCAAATGTGTACAAGTTTAAGGTTAGATTAAAGGGATTAGGAGCTGAAAATGGAACAAAATATTGAGGTGCTTGCTTGACTTAACTAAGCTAGTAGGTGAGTCACCTACTTGAACTATTTGGACCAAATTAATGGACATATGGCTATGGACCAGATTTGGGCCTATACTAATGTAATGTACTCATTTGGGCTCAAATTGAATAGAAGAGAAATAAAATAGGTAAAAAGACCCAATACTCAAATCTGCCAAGGCCCAAGTTAAAGAGAAGAAAATAAGCGAAAATGGGTAGCTAAGGCCCAATAAATTTGGATCCACAAAAGCCCAATATATTGGAAAGTAGATACATCATTCACTGGATAAATAATGGGCCAAAAAGGTTCAATAAAGTCTGCCAAAGATCAGCTCCTTTATATAGATTGAAATCAGCAATTTTTGCTCATTGTTAACTTAGACAAATATTTCAGCTTCTAGGTTTTACTCTCTTGCTCTCTCTTGGCTATGAAGTAACCCTATATTCCACAAGGGTTCTTGGAATTTACCTTCCTCCTAAGATAAAGGTAAGTGAGAAATTCATGAACTTGTACTAAGGAAACTATGGTTCTTCAAGATTAATTTCTGGACAACCCTCTCTATAAGTTGGACATTCCATTGTTCTTAGTTATTAAGGTATTTCTTTCTTTCTCTTTTGGTGTATATGTGAAGGGATTAAGCTATTGAAGATATAAAAATTAAGAGGCTAAACTAACAAGGAAATCAAGGTATGTTTGCTGTCCACTTTTGTCCTTTTTCTATATACATGTGTTGGTAGAGGATTGCATACATTTGGTTGTTATTAAAGGAAGACTGGGGTGTTGTTTGCAAACTATTTTGTGTGTTTATGTTATGGGCTACTAGGTTGATGTTGGATAAAGGTGTGGTTAGTTTGTAATGAAATATGGAAGAAAGGTGTGGTGGTACACCACCAAACTAATTATTGCATTTGTTACTACCCAATTTGTTTTGTGTATTGGTTGGAGGGTGTAACAAAGCTGATACGGTTTTGGTGATCTTATGAGGACATGTGTGGTATGTGGGTGTAATTGGAGGAGGAGAGGGTTAAAATAACGCCCTTGATTGATGGTTTACATGTGTACTACCCGGTTACTATTTTGGTGAAGTTAAGTAGCCTAAACATGTTGGTTGGTTACTAATATAAGTTTACCATATATTCTATTGTAGTTAAGTAATCTAAAAGGCGAGAAGTGAAGTCGGATTAGTTTCAGAGTTATATAACCAGGTATGTAAGGCATACTCCATTTGGTACTCTTTTGCATAAAATCGAACATTGGTTCCATCAAGTTTCCAAGGTTGTCCTGTAACAACTGGCCCCTAATAGCAGCGTATTGTATCCTATGAAGCAAACGGCCTTGTTCCCACTCTCTAACATATCAAAACACCTCAATTCATGTTTATTATCAAACTTGGATATCTATCTTCATTTGAAAAATTCAGGAGTTCTCCATTTACACAATTAAGACCCATGTGTTATTTTAAGCTCCTGAACACTTCATTAGTGTGCCAACAGCTCTCTACCTTATTTTTGTTGCATCAAGTGCCTATTTACATGTCTCTTAGTGACAGGTTATTATTTCAAGGCACCATAATGTGATGACCACCAAAGTAACAATCTCAAAGGCTAATAGACTAAGTAACACAAATTTGTAAAATGAGTGGCAGCTCAGGGCATAAGACTAGCATGGGACGATCTCAATACCTTTATATGTGAATGGCATCTCAAGGGAATAAGCCTATCATGGGCGGATCCCAATCTTTATATGTAGTTGGCAGCTCAGAGGCGTAAGCCTAGCATGGGCTGATCCTAATTTATCTATTTGCCACTAATCAGCTAGTTATTTGTATGATATATGGCTTACAAATATTATGAAGTAAGAAGGTAAAAATGAAGAAAAGAATGTAATGTATGTATTCTCACAAGTGTATATAAAGGTGGTCTACTAGTACTATTTATATCTTATTTCTATTGACTTTTTGTATCATGTGTTATTACCTTCAGCCTTGAATACTCAGTACATATTTTCGTACTGACGTCCCTCATGGGGGACCTGTATTTCAGGATGCAGGCACAAGTACTTTAGTTCATACACCTCATTAGTAGGAGCATAGCTATTCGTTGACTATTGGTGAGCTCCAGGTTAATTCGGGGTTTTTCGATTCTGTGCCATATATTTTGGTATTGTGAAGAAGGTTAAGAGATGGGCGGGGGTTTGTACCGACCCTAACTAAGTATATATTTATTTTAGAGGCTTGGTAGACTAATGTAAAGTTAAGGTAGTGTTTGTCTTTAGATGTGGTAGCCCCAATGGCCTAGTGTTGTATATTTATGTTTGTGCTTTCCTATGTTATTATTCTCATTTATAAATAATATCATGTTGGTTAGAACCTTTTGTTGCCATAGTTCCATGCATGAGAAGTGTAAGGTTATGAATTGGTTCTCTCGGGCCTTTACAGCTACGGGTGCCTATCCGTCTGAATAGGAGTTGAGGCAGGACAAAAGTGGTATTAGATCAGGTCTTCCTAGGGTGTCTACAAATTCGTGTCTTTATAGAGTCTTGTTTACGGGTGTGTTGTGCATCACATCTATAAATAGGAGGCTATGTGACATTTAGGGTTTGTCTCTTTTTCTTCATATCTTAGATCGTGCAATAGAGCCTATGTTGTAGGTAAAGTCATATTTTACTATTGAACCTATTTTTTTCCTCTTATTATAGTAAAGATGACGGTTACAAGAAGGAGTAAGAATACATGTAAGCGGATAGATGGGGTTGTCAGGGAAGGGAACAACAAATCACCACCTAGAAGAGCTAATCAAAGTGAGGCTCAAGCTGAGTTTGTGTCCCAAACTTCTTCTGCTCCTCCATCTCCAGAAGAGCTAAGAAGGAGAAGAACCGCATCCTCAGAACCACCTACCAATGCTACAGACCATGATCTAAGGAATGCAGTACAATTGTTGGATCATATAGCTGCTAGATAAGCTCAAGGAAAAGCCATTCCAACTACAAGTTCTAGTGGTGCAGATAGGGCAGCTAGCCTACAAACGCATGATTTTCTTAAATTGGATCCTCCTACGTTCACCGTATAAGATCTTAATGAAGACCCACGGGACTTTATTGATCAAATACAAAGGGTTCTAGATGTCATGCATGTGTCAGGTAAAGAGAAAGTTGAGTTAGCAACATATAGATTCAAAGGGAAGGCTATATTTTGGTATGAAGATTGGAAACGATCTAGGGGTATCGATGCACCTTCAGCTACTTGGAAAGAGTTCAAAGAGGCATTTCATAATCATTACCTTCCATTTCAAATTTGAGAAGCCTGTGCAGATTAGTTTCTGAATCTTCGCCAAGGGAATGAATGTGAGGGAGTACAACCTTCAGGATAACTCCTTGTCTAGGTATGCTCCTTATGTTGTAGTTACTATAGATGATAGATTTTATTGATATATGGATAGGTTGGATCCATGTTTAGTTAGAGATTGTACTATTGTTGCTTTGAACAAAGATATGGATCTAGCAAGGATACAAGATTTTGCACAAAAAATGGAGGATCAGAGGCAAAAAAGAAGAACACAAGAATTCGAAAAAGGATATTCCAAGAGGGCCAGATCTACGGGAAAGTTCATAGCATTCGAAGGATAGTTTAGGCGTCGGTTTTCTAATAGACCACCTAGGCCATTATCTTCTTATTCTGTAACTAGTGCTCCACCAAAGTTTCAAGGCTCCAAAGCAACCAGTTTGGACAAAGAAGTGAGAGTCAAAATTCATGAAAAGCAGGGTATCAAGAGCAAGGGAGTATGATCCAATTAATGCCTCCTCAAAAGCCATGTAAACAATGTGTAAAGCTTAATTGCGGTGCATATCGGTTCGGGACAAATTCTTGATTTTGGTGTGGTACATCAGAACATATGATGAGAGAACGTCCTTAAAGAAACATAGGTGGTATGGCACAACCTAATGGATCAGTCATTGCATCATCATCATTGGTGCCTTATTCAGGTAGAGGCTTACAGCCTATGGGTCATGGTAGAGGTGCTAAAGGAGGAGCTAGCTCTAGTGGTGTTCAGAATTGTACATATTGGTCCAAGTAGGTGATGTTCAAAAATTTATGCCCATTTTTGTGAGCTAGCTCAAAACGAAGTGTTTTTGACACATAGAATTGACTTAGGCAGCGCCCAAGTGATTGCCTATTCTTGGGTTGTGCGGCGCCTAACCAATCGCCTATGCTTACTGTCTCTCACAAAAATGGGCATAAATTCTTGCTCGGGTATTGGATTAAGGCGAAATTAGTATCGTTGGAAAGCTAATTATATTCTATACAATTTGGTAGGTCTAAATAATCCAAAATACCACATTAAAATTGAGTTATACTCGTTCAAAAATGACCTTTTCAAAATCAAACACTAAAACTTGATGGATTCAAAAACTCTTAGCTTGTATTACCTTAAGTGACTCATATGAACATACTTAATGGATCATAAGCTATCCTATCACTAGGATATTCATGGTAAGTAATATAGTCAAGTATGAATAACAGGATAGGAGGTTTTATACATAGGAATACTTATTCACTTCCTAGCTTAGAAACATGTGGGGTATTACAATATCTCCCCCTTAGGAACATTCGTCCTCGAATGAGAATTTACTAAGAAGGGATACAAGACAATAGACCCTGAACTGAACATGAAGAACTGAAATTTGATCTCAGGACTGAGATGCTAAACATAATGAACTCGTGCATATCTGATGCACGGACAACATATACATGAATGCATGACTTAGTATGAAACTGTTAATAGGTACCAAGTTTCTAGTGGAAACATGAACATGAAACTTAAAAAGCTTATGGAGAACTATTACCTTGAGCTTGATCTGAATTGGTAAGAAAGAGGTGAGGAATGTTAGTATGTATATCTGCTTCTGCTTCCCATGTAGCTCCCTCATGAGACTGATTTCGCCAAAGAACCTTGACTATAGGAACTTCTTTGTTCCTCAATCTACGAGTCTGATAATCTAAGATTTCGATTGGAATCTCTTCATAGGAGAGGCTATTCTGAATGTCGATGCTCTGAATAGGGACAATAACTGTTGGGTCACCTATGCACTTCTTTAGCAAAGACACATGGAAGACTGGATAGACTGAGGCTAGATCTGAAGGCAACTCGAGCACATAAGCTACCTTACCGAAGCGACAAAGAATTCTGAAGGGACTGACATACCGAGGACTGAGTTTCCCTTTCTTGCCAAACCGCTTCACTCCCTTCATGGGAGAGATCTTAAGATAGACATAGTCACTAACCTCAAACTCGATATCCTTTCTATGAACATCTATATAGGACTTCTGTCAGCTCTGAGCATCCCAGAGTCTCTCTCTGATCAACTATATTTTCTCTAAGGCGTCGAATACTAAGTCAGGACCTATGATTGAGGCCTCACTAACTTCGAACCAACCAATTGGAGATCTACATCTCCTACCATGGAGAGCTTCGAATGGAGCCATCTGAATACTAGAATGATAGCTATTGTTGTATGAAAACTCAATCAAATACAAGTGGTCGTCCCAAGTTCCCTTGAAGTTAATTGCATACGCCCTTAGCATATCTTCAAGAGTCTGAATGGTCCTCTCTGCTTGACCATCTATCTGAGGATGACATACTGTACTGAGATGGACTTGGGTATCGAGACCCTTTTAGAATGCTTTCCAAAAGTGAGAAGTGAACTAGGTACCTCTGTCTGAGATGATAGATAGTGGAACAGCATGTAACCTGACTAACTCCCTGATATAGAGTTTGGCATAATCCTCGGTGGACTAAGAAATACGAATAGGAAGGAAATGAGCTGACTTGGTCATTCTATCTATAATGACCCAGATTGAATCATGCTGATGAAGAGTTCTAGGCAAACTCATCATGAAGTCTATGTTAACTTTTTCCCACTTCCAAGAAGGAATGGTGAAGTCTTGCATGGAACCACTAGGTTTTTTATGCTCTGTCTTAACCTGCTGACATGTAGAGCAATTAACCACAAACTTTGCAACATCTCCCTTCATCCCACTCTACCAATAGATCTCCCGCATGTTGCGGTACATCTTAGTGGCCCATGGATGAATAAAGTATCGCGCACCTTGCGCTCCTGTAAATATTCACTACCTCAATTCATCTACACCTAGAACACATAGACGACCCTGACAACGAAGAACACCATTCCCCCTTAGGAGAAAACCTCAACTTTCTGATTCTAAACTGACTCTTTGAGCTTTACAAGGCTAGGATCCCTATCTAGTTTCTCTTTCACCTTAGAAACTAGAGATGACTTTGAACTACTATAACATATACACCACCCTCTGAAGAATCGACTAAGCGAACGCCTAGTCTGGCAAGCTGATGGATCTCCTGAGCCATCTTTTACTTACTATCCTCAACGTGAGAAATACTATGCATGAAGAGTCGACTGAGAGCGTCGGCCACAACATTGGCCTTTTCCAGATGATAAAGAACACTCATGTCATAATCCTTCAAGAGCTCTAACCACCTTCTCTAGAGAAGATTGAGATATTTCTGGGAAAAAACATACTGGAGGCTTTTATGGTATGTGAAGATATCTACATGAACTCCATAGAGATAATGCCTCCAAATCTTCAAGGCAAAAACTACCACTGCTAACTCAAGATCATGAGTAGGATAATTCTTCTCATGTGGCTTTAATTGTCTGGAGACGTAGGCTATGACCTTACCATACTGCATGAGGACACAACCAAAACCCACTCTGGATGCATCACAATAGACTATAAAACCATCTGAACCATCTGGAATAGCTAGAACGGGAGCGAAGGTGAGTCGAGTCTTCAACTCTTGAAAGATCTTCTCGTATAAATCTGACCACTGAAACTTAATCTTCTTTTGAGTTAATCTAGACATGGGAGATCCAATAGAAGAAAATCCCTCAACAAACCATCTGTAATAGCCATCCAAACCCAAGAAACTCCTAATATCTTATAGAGATACGGGTCTGGGCCAGTTTCTTACTGCCTCGATTTTCTGAGAATCTACTCTGATTCCATCATTGGAAATAATATGGCCTGGGAATACGACTGATCTTAGACAAAATTCGCACTTGCTAAACTTAGTGAATAATTGGTGATCCCTAAGAGTTTGAAGAACAATCCTGTGATGGTCTGCATGATCACGCTCTGTGCGAGAATAGAACAGAATATCATCTATGTATACTATGACAAATATGTCCAAGTACTGCTTGAACACACGGTTCATCAAATCCATAAAAGCTGCAAGGGTATTGGTAAGACCAAATGACATGACTAAAAGTTCGAAGTGACCATACCGAGTATGGAAAACTATCTTCGGAATGTCACATTCTCTAACTCTGAGATGATGATAGCCTAATCTGAGGTCAATCTTGGAGAAGTAACTGGCACCTTGAAGTTGGTCAAATAGATCATCAATCCTGGGAAGAGGATATCTGTTCTTGACCGTGACCTTGTTGAGTTGACGGGAATGATCAATCCTACGTATGAAATCTCCTATCCTATGATTCATACTTGAGTACATAACTTACCATCAATATCCTAGTGATATGATAGCTTATGATCTATTAAGCATGCTCAAATGAGTCACTTAAGGTAATACAAGCTAAGAGTTTTTGAATCCATTAAGTTTTTATGTTTGATTTTGCAAGGGTCATCTTTGAATGAGTATACAACAACAACAACAACAAACCCAGTGTATTCCCACCTAGTGGGGTCTGGGGGGGGTAAGATGTACGCAGTCCATACCTCTACTTCTGATGAAGTAGAAAGGCTGTTTCCGATAGACCCCCAGCTCAAGGTACGAGGTACCACACAAACACATAGTAAAGCATAGAAGCAGATTACATAAAATCAATACGGCACCCATAAGCAATATAAAATAGAGGAAAGCAGAAGAAAGCACACAGATTCGTAATAAAACATGGAACACGGAACACAAAATCATAACAGGAATAAAACCCCCACCAAGTAATTCCCTACACTAGCGACCCAAACTGGCCCTAATCCTCTGCCGAAATTCATGCCCTCCAGACCCACCAAATTCTATAGAATCGAAGTAGCTTTCCAACGATACCAATTTTGCCTTAATCTAATACCCGAGTGAAAAGCTATGCCCATTTTTGTGAGAGACAGTAAGAATAGGCGATTGGTTAGGCACCACCTAACCCCAGTTTAGGTGATTGGTTAGGCGCCGCCCAACCCAAGCATAGGCAATCACTTGGTCACTACCTAAGTCAATTCTAGAGGTCAAAAAAACTCTGTATTGAGTTATTTTAAAGATAATTAAGTCTTTAAATACTCCTTACACGTCGCTAAACTTAACCCTACGAAATATATATCTTCTAAACATACTGCAACCCTATTTTCATCTCAAAGCTCATCATCTAAGAGCACTAAAGGAGAAAAACAACTAGGGTTGCATAACTAAGCTTGAAGATCTGATTTCAAGGAAATTCCTCCATCAATCATCAAGAATCTTCTTTCTAAGGTATGCGTAGTGTTCATCCACGGATTCCTTTCACCCGTGGAGTTCGAGAATCAATCTTTGAAATACAAAAGCTTTGTTGATTGTGTTGATATGATCATACCCATGTTGATGCTTGTTTGTTTTCCTCTTTTTCATTATAAAGTATGATTTCCATATTGTTGGGTGTTGATACCATGTTGTTGATATTGGGTGATTCCCAAGATGGAATCTTTATATGATTTTATGAATTCATGATATCATATGAGTTGGAACCATATAAGTTTGGTTGTTCATGATGTATCATTTGGTGATTTCACCTATGCTTAAGATGTGCAGGTAAGATGTTTCATAAAATGCCTAAGGAACTAGAAATCATGCAATATAGCTAAATTATGACTAAGTGAAGGATTCATGATATGCCCTTACGTTCCAATGACTTCTATGTTGTTAATGTGCCTTGTAAATTTTGTTAGAATACTCATGAACTATTCTTATGGTATTATGCTATGTTTACTTGCAAATCCTACTTATGAACAAGATGTATGATAACCACACAATCCACATGAACTTCCATGCTATTGGTATGTGTTGCCAATATGATTATGCAATGAACATGATATTAAGATTGTGCAAGTACTTCCATATGATATGAAATCCTTTCCATGCAATACATAGACTTCAGTCAGTCATGTGACTTAGGAAAACCTCATGATCTTAGTCAGTTGTAAGATATCAGTAACATTCCGCTAGTCAATGGAATTCAGTAAGATCAAGTCATGCACAGTCAGTTATTCACGTCCAGTCCCTCCAGATAGGAGTAGAGGTTAGCACCGAGTGAACCCAAGGATGGGAACTCACCCTCCAGTTCAGGGTGTGATTCTTAGTAGCAAATCTTTTTGTTCCAGAAATACGTAGCCAGTGTAGGTTAAGACATCTTAACCCGTCAACTTACGGTTAATGAGGTGGCTTAACCCATCAATTTAGGGTTCCCACCGTTCTCATGAAGTACCCGCCAGATAAGGGTCACTCACACGCTGTCCTTACCAGTGGTGCGGTATTGACACCCCTCCAGTTGAGGCAGAGATTGGACCCCAGCTTAGCCATAATAGCATACATAGGGCATGTTGGTTAAACACTACTTCCCACAGTTTTAGTACCAGTCTCGGTAAAAAAAAACTCAGGGCATTCTTCAGATTTCAGTATATATAGGACTGTCAGATATGGTCACCCATGTTAACAGTTTCAGTATCAGTCTCAGTAAAAAAACTCAGGGCGTTCTTCAGATTTTAGTATATATAGGACTGTCAGATAAAGTCATCCATGTTATCAGTTTCAGTATCAGTCAGGACAGTTATCAGTAAACCATGTATTAGCTTACAAGTCATGCTATCACGTATTGTAGATTATTTCTTTCTGCATTGACATTGTGGAGATTGAGGTAGTGGAAAATAGACTTCCAACTTACCCGAATCTCTTCCTTACTATCTTTTCTTGCTTACATATATAAGATATCTTAGTATGCTGTTTACAAGTCAATATTAGAGGATTGTAATAGTGACAACAAGACCTAGAGATGTAACCTGAATATTATTCCTTCTTTATTTATATTTTGGGTTTGTTTCTCTAGTCCTTTGCTTCTTTATTGTTAAATTATGTTCTCAGGTTGGGATATGCTTACCTATACTAAAGGGTGCAAAGGTGTCATCATGCGCCTCTTTTGAGTTGTGAAAGAAGAGTAGATTAAAGCCTACCTCATTCTGAACGACAAGTCTTGAGTCATCCACAATTGCTTATCCTTGCTCCACAATTCCAAAACACTACCACACTATCAAAATAATATTTTACACGTCAATAGGAATAAAATGAAACCCATATTTCTATACTAAAGGTCGGGTTAGAATTTAGGTCAAGAACGAACCTTTGGGGCCTATTAATGGAATCTAAAATTGAATCTGTAATAAGGTCCCTCGAAGGACAAGGAATGTATGCTCAAAAGTTGAGCACAATGGTGCATAAATTGGGGCCTAAATCAGCCCTTATGGACTATGGATTTAAAGATCTAATTTCTAAGAATTAATCATCAAATAGGATGGAAATTCACAGGGAAAATAATGAGAAATAACCTAGAAGTGTTACGCTAACTTGCCTTAGCTTTAGTGGATGATTCTCCATATTTTTCTCTCTTCAAGCTCTCAAAATGGTGGAAAATAGTAGAGAAAATGAGGGAAAATTCAAATAAAGAAAGGGAATTTAACAATTACCAGGGGTCACTTAAGCGATTAGGGCATCAAATACGAGCATCACTGTAGCGGTCTCCTAGTTATAATGCGATGTCCACTTGGAAAAGTCAAATAAAGAAAGGGAATTTAACAATCCCCAGGGGAAACTTTAGTGGTTAGGGTATCAAATACGAGAATCACTATAACGGACTTATGGCTGCTATAGTGATGTCCACTTAAGCGGTCTTTGACCGCTAAAGCTAACCTCAGCTGATTTTCCAAGGCTACTAAAATGGCTAAGGGTCTCTCAAGAGACAACCACATTAGCAACCAAAGATTCGCTTAAGCAGTTCCACGCTTACCTATTCCATTTTTTTGGTGTATGACAATCATTGTCAATATAATAACCCAACTTGAGTTGGGGTCAAATCCATGCGGTTTGTAACTAGTATTTGAATCTTATGTATGTTGAAATCTACTAAGCATTTACCCATAATATAGACATAAAGTGAGACATAAACTAAAAATGGAAGGGGGGTTATGGTTCGAAAAGTTGTTTAAGCAAAATTCACTTGAACTACCACTTTAGAGAAACAGTTGTAGATAAGATTCCAACAAGAGAATATTCTTGGGATTATGTTTTCCTAGGGGTAAAATGTGCTTAGGTAAATGAGGGTCACATTAAAAATTTAGTCAATGAATATATTGGTAGTTAGGGGTTTTGGTGTTAGTCTTTCAACCAAACACCAAAAATAACACCCATGGATTCTTTAAATACCTCATGGGTGTGAAAAACAAATCAATACAAAACCTCAATTGTGCATCCCTATTTCTAGGAACATCCCCAAGGCACAGCAAATTCATCATCCATCCTTATTACTAAGACAATGGAAAGGAATAAGCTAGCATCTAATATATTGTTTACTAATAGTTGTCACCCACATCCCTCTTTCAAGGATAGTATGGTATTTTGGGAAATTCAAGCTTTCACCCACGATTTCCATTTAGCAATCAAGTATTAGTGAAACCTAACATCATTAACAAGGAATTGATTTTAACAATCAAAACCCACACACAGTTGCACCCTATTCAAACATAATCCCAAGTTAAATGTTTTTAGCTACTCATGAAAGTAAGGAAAAGAGAATTACCCAATTTGACATTCATTTCCTCCGTTGAAAAAAAAGCAAGAGTAATCCGAAAATTCCAAACTCAAATTCCAAATAAAATTATCTTTTGGAAGATTTAATAACAATTATGTCTTCTCACTAATTGGAAATTTTTCTCTATGAGAGCTTCAAAGTGGTTGGAAGATGTCCCAAAAATGAAAAGGTTTTGCCTTTTTGAAGATTGGAACAAGTTGTATGAAATGTCCACTCAGACTTTGGGAGAATTTTGCACCATCGCGATCACTATTAGTTGATCGCGATCACTATTAGTTGATCGCGATCACAATTCTTGCGATCATATTAACCTATAGCGATCATTAAGCTTTGATCAGGCCATGACAGGCTGCGATCGCGGTAACTAAGGTCAATCCTAACTCCAGATTTTTTAGCTTTTCTGCTTGCTTTGCCCTTTTTGTTCCCTTTTCTGCTTACTTCACTTGTTCTTCCAATTACCTGTAAATCAGCAAACAATGTGAATTAGTGGATTAAACTAGAAATTTAGCCTCATTTATGCAATTTAACCATAGTAAAGTGCATGAATATAGATGTCAGTGAGTGATAAATTTACCACTCATCAACACCCCCAACTTAAGCCTTTGCTTGTACTCAAGTAACACTACCTCTTATTCAGTGAGGTTTTGCAATTATAAGTCCATTCATATGACCAATTTGATCAAAATGATTTCGAGCTTGGTTAGCATCAACAAGTAGCTCACAAGCATGGGTAAAGCAATTCTTACAACTCCCCTCAAACTAAATCACACTTTCAAGGATGAAAAAAACTTTAAAGAACTACTAAGAAACAATTACTAACTCCCTAGAAGTGAATCTCCATCGATAGAAGCTCAACTGTACTCCTTTGTCTCATTTTTGGAAGATGAAAATTTCACCCACCTCAATTTGTCTATATCCCTCCTCACAAAAAAAATCCCACACACCAAATTATGTATCATTCAACAAGGGCTTTGAGTGCAAACACTCCCTCTAGTAAAGAATCTCTCAATGTGAACGAGAATCATACCATATGTTTGTCCTTATTTTGAATCACTAATACTATGAATATACTTGATTGGAGATCTCAAAGGACTTTTTAAAGCTTATAATGTAGGCTCGGGTAAAGGATATGGTATCATTTAGGAATAAAGTGACTACACCCACCTTGAATATCTACATCACACTATTCAACAAAACTTTGGACCATGGACACTTCATTTATTTTCATTTCACACATATGCCTACTTTCACTACCTTGATCACCCATTTCTTTTGAAAGAATTTTCTTCTCATTTATTCCTTTTGCACAATCGATGCTTTTCCTTCTTTTGATGATTCCTTTCTTTTTCACTTTTTCTATTGCTCTCTTTTCTTAGCTTTTAGGCATCCACTTATAACACCATGGACTAAGGTCACCTATTCCAAGACTTACCACCCCCAACTTAGGCTTTTGGCCTCAAGTTGCATTTTCAAGTTTAAGGAGGGTAGCGTTTAAAAGAGGCATAAAATTGAAATGGTTCAAGGATTGTAATGTGGTAGCCAAAGAAAGGCTTAAAGGGTCAAAATGGGTGACTATGGATACTATTCTATGTATGAAGAGGTTTGTTAGGCTAGAGTACATTTCCATGTTCACAAAGCTGCCCAAGGCTTCACCAACCAAGCATATTCACAATAAGCCTTGAGAGACTAACGGGGCAAGTTCTAGATAATACAAGTAAGAATGAGAGTTAAACAACTACGCTCACCACTCATGACATGCAGACTTTTTAAGAAGGCTCTATTGCATTTTCTACTAAGAGGCAAAGGGAGGTATTCACCATATACTACAAACTAAGGACTTTGGAGTCACAAAAAGAGGTAAAGTATTGTTACAAAATTGTTCACGTCCATGCCCTTGGTTGTCAAAAAGTTTTTTTATTAGATGGAAGGGATATTTTCTTCTCATTTACACCATGCAAAATTTGCTATTGATGGCACCAAACCAAATTGTGTTATCATATTTTGGCTTTCATAAGGGAAAACTATATGGCTACTCAGACTAAGCCATAGGTATAAGAGCAATGCCAAAACTCCAGTGCTATGGGTTGAAGTACCCTCCCTGCAACATATAAAGTGTTATAAGGGTTAGAAAGGGCTAACTTAAGCTGCAACATAAATTTTTCTTGATTATCGCAATTGCGATAGGATATGCCACGATTACGAGACCGCAATTATGGTAATTGAGATCGATTTTTCCCTATTTTACTCTATTTTCTTACATAGCTTCCAACTTTCCAACTCTATTTCCCCCCTGATTTTGAACTTCCAACAAATGTCAAAACACCTACAAAACATCAAAAATATAGTAAGTGTGTAACCAATAGGTTTTTTCCCATAAAGAACCTAATTTAACATTGTGACATGATACTTCTTTATCAATATTTATGATTTTTAAAACACATGAACTCGACCTTGGCTGCCCCTGGGCCTCCTACATTGTAGTGTTTCAACCTTTGCCCATTTATCACGAACCTTTTTTCTTGTGGTCCTCTAATTTGATAGCACTACTAGGGTAAACACTAAAAATCACAAAGGGTCCCGACCACTTAGAATGAAGATTCCTCACAAAAAGATTTAAGAGAGAGTTGTATAAAGTACACTATCGCCAAAATGAAATTCTCACCTTAGGATCTCAGCATTATTCAGTTTCATCATTTTCTCCTTATATAAAGTGGAACATTCATAGGCCTTGGGTTAGAAATTCTCCAACTCATGAAGTTTAGTGATCCTTAATTCAGAAGCTTCTTCCCAATTCATGTTTAACTTCTTCAATGCCACAAAGATTTATGCTCAAGTTCGACGAGCAGGTGACATACTTTCCCGAACACCAATGTATAGGGTAACATACCCATTGCGGTTTTGTAGGCCTTCCTATACCAAAGTTCCTCATCAAGCTACTTTTCCTAATTAATTCAGCCTATATTTATGGTCTTCTCAAGTATAGCTTTGATTTCCCAATTGGACACTTCGACTTAAGCACTTTTTTGGGGGTGATATAGGGTAGCAACCTTATGCTTCAATCAATTTTGTCAAGGAGAGATTTGAAACCCAGTTGAAAAAATATGATCCTCCATTACTAAATATGGCACATGGCATTTCAAACCTTGTAAGGATGTATTTTTTTAAGAAGAAAGTGATGCTTTTTCTCTCGTTCTTTGGAAGGGACATAACTTTAACCCATTTGGAGACATAATCAAATTCCACCAATATATATTTATTACCAAAGAAGCTTATAAAAGGGCCTATAAAATAATTCCCCCACAGGTCAAAAAGTTTTACTTCAAGATTGGGTCTAAGGGGCATTTCATGTCTTCTCGAGATGCCACCTTGCATTTGACATTGATGACATGATTTGACCCACAAAATGGCATCTCTATGAATGGTGGTCTAATAATAACCATATTGAAAAACTTTGGCGTCGTTTCAAATCCCCCATGGTGACCACCGAAAGGGGCATGGCATGTTTTAAGGATATCTTTCATGTCCACATCCATAACACAATGATGAATCATACCATCACACATTCCCAAAATAGGAAGGGTTCATCCAAAAAATATTTCTTTACGTTAAACACGAACTGCTTCCTTTGATATAGCTAAGATTATCGATGAGTACTTCACTTACCATATAATTAGCATAGTTAGCAAACCATTGTTTTACATTCCTAGAGATTGACATAGCTAATTTATCGGGAAAGGCAACATCAATATCAATATCTCCA
Organism: Capsicum annuum; assembly: GCF_002878395.1. Lineage (NCBI taxonomy): Eukaryota > Viridiplantae > Streptophyta > Magnoliopsida > Solanales > Solanaceae > Capsicum > Capsicum annuum. The sequence continues at coordinate 106,144,429 of NC_061115.1, read as the reverse complement.
TGCTTTTCATGATAATTTTAAAGAAACAAAAGGTGGTTGGCCACTTGAATTTTGCAACCCTTTCGGTCTTTTACCTCAAAATCAAACTTTTGCAAGAGCAAGATCCATCTAATCAAGTATGGTTTGGCTTTTTTCTTCACCATGAGGTATTTAATGGCAGCATCATTCGTGTTCACAACCGCTTTGATGCCTAAAAAATAAGCGCAAAATTCTTGAAAGCATATACCACCGCCAATAATTCTTGCTTCGTAACTGTGTAGTTACATTGAGCATCATTCAAGGTCTTGCTCACATAATAGATCGGATGAAATAAATTTTCTCTGTGTTGACCCAACATTTCCCCCAATGCAATTCTACTTACATCACACATCAGTTCAAATGGAGACGACTAATCTAGAGCTATAATAATAGGAGCCAATATAAGAAACTCCTTGAGACAATTTAAGGAATTCAAGCATGCATCATCAAAATTAAATTTTTCCTCCTTTTCAAGGAGTTTGCACATTGGATGAGCTATTTTGGAGAAATCCCTAATAAATCATTAATAAAACCCTGCATGCACAAGGAAACTCCAAACACTCTTTATGGATGTGGGAGGGTGTAACTTGGTAATTACCTTTATCTTAGCTTGATAAACTTGTGTACCTATCCCCGAGATCTTTTGGCCCAAACTAATACCCTCCTTGACCATAAAATAACATTTGTCCCAATTGAGGACAATGTTGGTTTCCACACCTCTCAAGTACCATACTTAGATGCTCAAGGTGACTCAAATGAGTTTCTCTTTACCAAAAAATCATCCATAAGGACTTCCATCAAATCCTCAACCATATCCATAAAAATTGATAACATAAACCATTGGAATGCTGCCAGTGCATAGCACAACCAAAGGTCATCCTCTTGAATACGAATGTGCCATAGGTGCAAGTGATTGTTGTATTCTCTTGGTCTTTCGAGGTAATAAAAATTTTATTGTATCCCAAATAACCATATAAAAAGCAATACAAAGCCCTCCCAATCCATAAAAGGCATGGAGAAATAGTCGTTCTTGGTCCATGAATTCAACTTGCGATAGCCCATAAATTCCCTCCACCCCATGACCAGTTAGATGGGAATAAGGTAATTCTTTTCATTCACAACTACCATAATGCCACCTTTATTTGGAACACATTGCACCCGACTTAGCCACGTGCTATTCGAGATTTGATAGATGACTCCTGTGATAAGAAATTTTAGAATTTCTCTCTTCACCACCTCTTGCATGGGTTGGTTTAGCCTCTTTTGATGTTCCATAATTTGTACATAATCTAGTTCTATCTTGATCATATGGGAACAAATACTGGGAGCGATGCCTATGATATCCACAATGGTCCATCTGATGACTCAAATAAACTTTTTCACTACCAATTTCAAAGCCTCCACTTGGAAAGGCTCGATATCACTTGCAATAATAATAGGAAAAGTGTCACCATTTCCCAAGAATACATATTAAAGGTATGGCGACAATGGATTCAAATCAATTTGAGGTGGCTCAAGGATGTATGGCTTTGTGGGAAGACTCTCACACTTTTTTAGATCAATATCAAACTTTACCCGGTTCTTGGTATAAGATCCAAAGCCTATTAAATATACAACCACTTAATCGAATGCTTCGACTTCATCACTTTCAAAATTCAACAAGACTCCCAAAATGGGTGATTCACCAAACTCAAATCAACATAATTCGACACCTCATCATCTATGGCATCGATCACTGACATTACTTGTAAGTCCATTGGTTGTTTGATAGACTTGCATACATTGAAATAAACCTCTTCATCATTTAGGCAAAATTTAATCTTGCCGCACTCTACATCTACCAATGCTCTCCTGGTGGCTAAAAATGACCTTACAATAATAATAGGGAATTCATTATCTAATGCACAATCAAGGATCATAAAGTCATCTGGGAAGATGAACTGATCAACTTACTTAGCACATAATGAAGTATCCAAATAGGTTTCTTGATGGTCCGGTTGGTGATTGTAATCTCATAGTGGTAGGTTATGGTTTCCCAACACTAGATTGTGAAATATATCATATTTCATTAAATTTACTTTTACCCTGAGGTCACACAAGGCCTTTAAAACCTTGAACATTCTGATGGGGCATGAGCTTATGAAAGCTATGGGGTCTTTCTTCTTTTTTGCCATCGTACTTCATATTATTGCACTATAATTATGATCACTTATATTGTCTCATCCTCCACAAGACACTTTTGGAGACTAATTCCTTCATAAACTTAGCATACATCAAAATTTCTTACAAGACTTTATCAAAGAAATATTGATGGAGCGGTGGCTAAATTTATGAAGAAATTTTTTAAACTTGGCATTTTTCTATTTTTTCTTGATCCTTTGAGGAAAACGGGGAGGAATTGTAATTGGTTTCGTGGAGACAATTTAGGGTTCTTTCACCTTTGAATTTTTAATGATAACGTTATTTGACTTTGACTAATCATCATTTGGCCTGTTCTCTTCATATTTGTTTGCTCATTCTCTTTCATTGGGGTCATCATCAAATACCATGCCCTTGCCAAAAAATTTTCCTACTTCGAGTGACAATAGAATTTGTTACCATACCACTGGACATCTCTTTATTTTGTCTTTCTATAAGGTACACCGATATGTGATTCTATTTTGCCTCTAGTTGTTGGATGGAGGTTAAATGAGACTCTACCATGCGATATAACTTGGATAAGTCACTCCTCATTTCCATCACTACTACAGCGGTTTTCTCGACTCCAATCAAAATTTGGTCAAAACATCTTCATTAATGTACCTCTCTATTTTGCATAGAGACATGTCCGGTTCTTATTCATCTGACCTTGATTTTTACCTTGCCTTTGAGAGGCACCGTGGAAACCCTTTGAATAATTTGGAAACATTCCATCTTATCTTCAAGTGTCTTCTCTTCTTCATATTCACATGCCATAATATCCTTTGCATCTATACGTTGACTCATTCAAGGGGATTTTCTATTATATGTTTAGTAAAAAGTTAAAGGTATGACATCACCTTGATCATATTTTTCATCTCTCTCCACTTTTTTTCCTTTGGTATTGACATACAAAGGATAAGGTGTGAGGATCTACTATCACCTCGGCATCCTTCATGTGCCAACCCTAGACTAGCCACTTAATCTATCACACTAGAGCAATTCCATAAGGCAATTTAATAACGAATCCACTGGATACATTGTCCACAATAGTTTTGTTAACTTTATCTAACACATGATAGAATATTTGGAGAAGCATATTCTCTAGCACTGATACAATATCAAGTCCACAATTTAAGAATCCAGCAAGAACAACAAGATGAACAAACTAACACCAAAAACAACAAGTTGAACAACAAGTGCTACTGAATCGAAATAACACACGGCTTCACTAGGCTATAATAATCACATTTTTAGAACAAGATGATGATGTTTTTAACAAGAACCAGCAAGTCAATAAGGTTCTAGTGAATCGAAAGAGCCCCACACAACTTCACTAGACTTCAAGATTACAAAACACAATCTTAGTAACTTGACATGTAATATTCAAGAGTCTAAAAACCCTAACAACAAGAGAGGACCCTAAGACTAAAGAATATTAACACCAAGTTCTTACTTGGACCAAGAGGAACTCTATGACCTCAAGATCCTTGTTTTTAGCCAAGATACAACACAATTATCACTTTACTTGTGAGTTTTCAGATTTGGGGCTTCTCCAATGGAAGAGTGAGAATTTCCTCAATATTACAAGTGTTTATGTCTCAAAATATTATGAAAGAACTAGCTTCCAAATAACTTTAATATTGTCTATTTATAATACACCATAAATGAAGGAAAAAATGACCATATTGCCTTTTCCATGGGGTGGGCTTGGAGTGTGAGTTTATTAAACTTCAAGGCCCCTCTTCACACTTGAAAACATTTAGACCATTAGGTAGATCAATAACCAACTCAAAAATGGCCATTTTCATGAATAAGGCTTTGAGTTTTTCTAACTCCCGAGCTTGGCTACGTGTGAATGGTCGTGAACTTATTGGACAGCTTGCTACACCTGTATCATCCTCTCCATCTTGAGTGAAATTTGACGTCAAATTTGGCATTTGGTCATCTGCAACCGTATCCACGACAAAAATATCAGACACGTTGAAAGTGTTGTGTACTTGATATTCCGGTGGAAGGTCAATGTTGTAGGCATCTTCATTGATTTTCTCAAGTAGTTGGAATGGACCATTACCCCTCGACATCAATTTGGACTTTCTTTGAGATGGAAACCAATCCTTTTGAAGATGCACCCACACCCAATCTCCCGGTTCAAGAATGAGTTTCTTTCTCCCCTTATTGGCCCTCCTAGTAATTTCTTAGTTTTTCTTCTTAAGTCAAAGGCACCTTCTCATGTAAATTCTTCATAGAATATGCCTGTATACTTCCACCTAAGCTAATCATGAGATCACTTGGCAAAGGCGCTAAATCCAAAGGGGTAAGCGGGTTGAGACCGTATACATACTCAAAGGGAGTCATTCCCGTACTTGAGTGTTTGACACGGTTATAGGCAAACTCAATCAATGGTAAGCGCTTCTCCCAAGAATTCATTTTTTCCTTAACCATGGAACATAGCATAGCACCCAAAGACCTATTTACTACTTCCATTTGGCCATCGGTTTGTGGGTGGAAAGACGTAAAAAACAACAACTTGGTACCAACCCTACCCCACATGGACTTCCAAAAATAACTTAGGAACTTAGAGTCCCTATCACTCACAATGGTCCTCGGAACACCATTCAATTTGAAAACATTATCAACAAATAAAGAGGCCACGCTAGGTGCGTTATCATGCAAGGAATAATGTATGCCATCTTAGAAAATCAATCAACTACAACAAAGATACTATCCCGGTCTCGTCTAGTCCTTGGCATCCCCAACATGAAATCCATAGATATATCAAGCCAAGGATGTAGAGGGGTGGGCAGCGGGGTGTAAAACCCATGAGGTAGGAGCCGAGATTTGGCTCCTTTACATTCTACACATTGGCCGCAAATCCTAATAACATCCTTGTTCATTCTTGGCCAATAGAATTACTCCTCCAATATTTCAAGGGTCTTTTCAACCCCAAAATGACCCATTAGACTGCCATCATATTCTTTCCTCACAAACAACTCTCTCTAAGAGCTAGAGGGTACATACACTCATCTACTTTTAAATAAGTAATCATCAAACTTGGCATAGGGATTTGAACCCCTAGCCAAATCCTACTTGTCCATACCCAATTCTTTGTATTCCCTAAAGATAGGAGTAAAGTGAGGGTCCTCGGGATACAATCCTCTTAAGCTCTTGAAACCCATCAATTTTGATAACAAAGTGGACACAAGAATATGTTTTCTATAAAAAGCATTGGCTACTACATTGTCCTTACCCTTCTTGTATTGGATAACATAAGGAAAGGTGTCAAGAAACTCAATACATTTGGCATGCCATTTGTTAAGCTTGTCTTGTGCCCGAAGATGCTTAAAGGATTCACGGTCCATTCGTATCATGAACTCGTTAGGCCATAAGTAGTGTTTCCAAGTGGCCAAGGCTCTAATCAATGCATCCAACTCTAAATCATACGTGGAGTAGTTTAGAGTTGCTCCTTTGAGCTTTGTGCTAAAGTAAGCAATGGGTTTTAAATCTTGCATCAAAACAGCCCCTATGCCTACTTTACTCGTATCGCACTCAACTTCGAATGTCTTATCAAAGTTGGGAAATTGTAACAAAGACACAGAGATGAGCATAGCTTTCAAAGATTCAAAATCCTTAGCTTGCTTGTCAACCTACTTGAAGGGTTGATCTTTCCAAATGACCTCGGTCAAGGGGGCGGCTATGGTGCTAAATCCTTTAACAAACCTTCTATAGAAACTAGCTAACCCATGGAAGCTTCTTACTTCTCCAACAGTTTATGGGATTGGCCAATTTTTTGTAGAGTTTTGTAACACTCTATATTTCGCGTGTAATAGTTCTACTTATGTGGAACTTGATATGGAATTATGGGGTAGGTATTAGGCTCAAATATCCTATGTAATTGGTGACGGTAAGATCGGTTTGAAGGAGTTCCCACATGTACTGAAACATGGTATGATTAAGTTACTATAGAAGAGAGCATATAAACTTGGGCCCTTAAGTAGGTATTTGAATCTAAAGGATGAAGTTACCAAGTTTTAAGTTTAACTATAAGCATTTTGATCTTAAAATGGAACAAAATATTGAGGTGCTTGCTTAACTTATTTTAAGCTAGTAGGTGAATCACCTACCTTGACCTTTTGACCAACTTAAACACTAAGTAGGTGCATCACCTATTAAGGATCCCTTGACCAGATTATTGGGCGAAATACACTACCACCTACTTAGTTATTTCAGGCCCAAATTAAATAAGAGAAAAGAATGAGAATTGGCAGCCAGGGCCTAATAGTTTTTAATCCACAAAGGTCCAATACAATAGGCAAGTAGGTCCATCACCTACTTGATAAAATATGGCCCAAAAAATACCAAGAAAGTCGGCCAAGAGTAGATCTTTTTAAAAGGATTAAAACCAGCCCTTATAGCTCATTTTAACTAGAAAAAAAAAAATAGCTTTCAAGATTTTCTCTCTTGTTCTCTCTTAGCTATGCAGCAGCCCTAAAATGCTACTAGGGTTCTTTGGAAACCTTCCTTCCAAGTTAAAGGTAAGTGAACAAATCATGAGAACATCTTAAGAATACTATAAGGATTATGTTATCCATGAATAAACTATAAGATATCCCTTTTTAAGTGTGGCAGTCCCTTTATTCTTGATTATTAAGGGATTTTTCTCTTCACTTTTGGTTTGTGAGTAAAGGGATCAAGCTATTAAAGAGATATACATTAAGGGACTAAACTACCACCCAAATTAAGGTATGGCTACTATTCATTTTTTCCCTTTACCTATATATGTGCGTTGGTTGAGGATTGTATATATGTTGTTGTTAAGAACTCAAGGGATGGTGAGTTCAAATTTTGGTTGCCATATTAGGGGTATTTGGGGCTTTTTTGGATCTATTTTATGTATGTATGTTGGGGGAAGCTTGGTTGACGTTGGGGTAATGGTTGCAAAAAAATTGAATGTTGCATAAGCTTACTACCCACATCACTTGATATACTGTTTTGAGAGTACAATAAAGATGAAACTATTAAGGAGATCTTATAAGAAGTTACATCGCGTGTGAACGTAATTAGAGAAGAACGAGGTTGAGAGAACTCCCTTAGATTGGTTGATTGTGGATTAATGTTTGGTTACTATTTTAATAAGTTTAAATGGCGTAAATATGTTAATTAGCTACTAATACTAGTCTTATGCTATTGTAGTTTAGTAATCTAAAAGGGAAGACGTTAAGTAAAAGTGTGATCAGTTGTGCAGCAAGGTATATATGGTTCATCGATCCTATACTCTTTGGAATGAATCTAACTCCTTTGTTACAAAATAAGCTTCCTAAGCATTCTTTCTTTCAAGTTATACATAACTATAGCGTACAACCCCCAAGGTGGTTACCAACCTTATTCTAACTTGTCAGGTTGTTAAAGTACCTAAAGATTTGTTTGTTACTAGATCTATCCATTTTCTTTATAAATACTAGTATGATATAGGTGCTTTCAAAAATAATCCTTACGAGTTGTTCTCATAGTTAACATGACCCATGATGTTAGCTAAGCTCCTATGTGTTATATGTCTATTACTATTGTATTCGACCTCATTGCTACTGCGTCTAGTGTATATTTTCACACCTTTTGCTACTGGTCCAAAGTTCCAAATCTAATACATGACCACTAATACAACAACATTAAAGATGAAAAGAATGATCTAAAGTGAGTCTATATATTTTGGGTGGTATCCCAGAGGTAAAAGAAACACCCAGCATGGGTCGATCCCAATATTACGGGTGGTATCCCAGGGGCAAAAGTAAAGCATAGCATGGGTCGATACCGATTTGTGTACTTAAGAGGAACATATCCCAGGGGTTAAAATGCCTAGCATGGGTCATCCTATTTTACCACTGATCAGCTGGTCATTCGTATTATGCCTTATAATTTTATAAAGTAAAGAAGAATAAAGCAAAGTAAAGGATGTAATGTACATGATCCCATAAGCATAAGCAAGGTTGGTATTCTATCCTTATCTTTATAGTTATATATTGATAACTGATTTTGTTGAGATCTTGTCTTATTTATAGTCACTTCATGTCGTACATACTCAGTACACTTTTTGTATTGACACCCTTCATAGGGGAAACTATATTTCATGCCATAAATACAGGTACTCGAGCTAGTAGACCACCCCAGTAGGAGCATTGGACATCCAGCTACTATTGGTGAGCACCAAGTTGATTCCCAACCTTAACTAAGTGTCTATATGTTTTAGAGGCTTTGCAGACTATGTGAAGTTAAGTGTGGTAGTATTGTGTTCTTTTAACGTTGTGGCCCCAACGGCTAAGTCTTGTATATATAGGTTTGGACTTAATTACGTGGTTTGTTTTATCAATGTATCATATCCATACTAGTAGAAGCTTTGAATGCCATAATTATATGTATGAAAAGTACATGATTGAGAGTTGGTTCTACCAAAATGGGTGCCTTTCCGCCCCAACAGAATTTGAGGCATGACTTAAATTAGTATCAGAGTAGGTCATCCTAGGGAGTTGTCTGCAAAACCATGTCTATATAGAGTCTTGCTTATGGGTGTGTTGTGCACCACATCTCTAAGTAGGAGGCTACGAGGCATTTAGGATTTTTTTTCTTTATTTCTTAGATCATGCGATAGAGCCAATAATGTAGGTTGACTTGTAGTTAACCTTAAATATGTTTTTTTTCAATATAGTAATGATGTCGATTACAAGAAGTAGTAAGAGTAAGAAGAGTAAGCAAGTAGATATGGCTACTGGAGAAGGGACAAGTAAATCACCACCAAGATATGATGATCAAAGTGAGGCCCAAGATGAGTTTGTATCACGGACTTCTTCTACTCCTCTATCTCCAGAAGAGCTAAGGAGGAGGGGAGTACCCCTAGAGTAACCTATTAAGTCTACTGAGCAACATTTAAGGAATGCATTGCAATAACTAACATGTATAGTTGCTGGACAAGGTCAAGGACAAGCTGGTCCAACTATGGGTTCAAGTGTTGTTGATAGGGAAGCCAGTCTACGAACCCAAGATTTCCTTAAATTAGACCCTCCTCAATTTACTAGGTCAGATCCTAAGAAAGATCCACAAGAGTTTATTGATCAGATTCAAAGGGCTTTAGATATTATGCATGTATTTTGTAAAGAGACAATGGAGTTAGCAGCATATCGATTAAAGGGAGTGGCTATATTGTGGTATGAAGCTTGGAAAAAATCAACGGGTTTAGGTGCACCTTTAGCTTGTTGGGAAGAATTCAAAACAGCATTTATTGATCATTATCTTATATTCAAGATTCGGAAGACTCATGCAGATCAGTTTTTTAATCTTCACCAAGGAAATATGAGTGTGAGGGAGTACAGTCTTCAATTTTATTCTTTGGCCAGGTATACTCGTAATGTAGTAGCTACTATGAAGGATAAAGTTCATCGATATGTAGATAGATTGGACCCATATTTGGTTAGAGATTGTACTATTGCTGCCTTGAATAAAGACATAGATATAGCAAGAATACAAGCATTTGCTCAAAAAATAGAGGATCAAAGGCAAAGAAGGACACAAGAGCTGGAAAGACGGCACTCCAAGAGGGCTAGATCTATAGGACAATTTTCTCCATCTTAAAGTGAATTCTAGCCTCAATTTTTTGATAGACCCACTAGAACATCACCTTCCTACTCCATATCAGGTGCTCCTCCTTAACTCTAGGAGCTTAAGGGAAATAAATTCAAGAAAAACGTGAGAGTCAAGGTTCACAAGTAGTAGGGTATCAAGAGCAAGAAGGTGCAAGCCAATCAAGACCTCCTAGACAGTTTTGTAAGCATTACGGAAGAAATCATCTAGGTTCATGTCGGTTTGGGAAAAATTCTTGTTATTGGTGTGGAACATCGGGACATATAATGAGAGATTACCTAAAAAAGGGCATGGCTGATATAGCACAACCTACTGGATCTACTGTTGTATCATCATCCTCGATTCCTTCTTTTGGTAGGGGTCTATAGATACCTATTGGTCATGGTAGGGGTGTTAAGGGAGCTAGTTCTAGTGGTGTTCAAAATCTTACATATGCTCTAGCAGGTCGACATAATTTGAAGGCTTCTCCTGACGTGGTTACAGGTATATTATCTATCTTTTCACATAAGGTATATACATTAATTGATCCAAGATCTACATTATCATATGTCACTCCATTAATTGTTGAAAAGTTCAAAAGAATACCAGAATTACTAGCTAAGCCATTTAAAGTGTCGACACCAATTGGCAAATTTATTATAGCTAGAAGAACTTATCGTAATTGTATAGTAACTATTTGTAATCGTGATACATTGGCTGACCTTTTGGAGCTTGAAATTGTGGATTTTGATGTTATAATGGGTATGGATTAGTTGTCTTCTTGTTATGCCACAATGGATTGCTAAGCTAAGAGGGTGCATTTTTATTTTCCAAAGAAAGTAGTCCTTGAGTGGAGGGGTAATATTAGGGCACCAAGGGGTAAGTTTATTTCTTATATTAAGGAAAGGAAGATGATGTACAAAGGATGCATATGCTATCTAGTAAGGGTGAAATATATAGAGGCGGAGTCACCAACTCTTCAATTCATCTCAGTGGTAAATGAAATTCTTGATGTATTTCCTAAAGAGCTTCCGGGTTTACCTCCGAAAAGAGAAGTAGAGTTTGGTATTGATGTGATCCCAGGTACTCAACAAATTTTTATTCCTCCTTATAGAATAGCCCCTACAGAATTACGTGAATTAAAGGAAAAATTAAAAAATTTATTGGAAAAGGGTTTCATAAGGCCTAGTATATCTCCTTGAGGCACACCCTTGTTATTTGTACGTAAGAAAGATGGCACGTTGAGAATGTGTATTGATTATCAACAATTGAATAAGATGAAAATTAAGAACAAATATCCCCTTCCTAGAATTGATGATTTGTTTGATCAGTTACAAGGTGCTAAGTGTTTCTCAAAGATCGACTTGAGGTCAGGTTACCACCAACTAAAAGTGAAGGAGAAAGACATACCTAAAACAGCTTTCGAACACGATATGGTTATTTTGAGTTTTTAGTTATATAATTTGGGCTAACTAATGCACCAGCAGCTTTTATGGATTTGATGAATAGAGTGTTTAAGCCATTCTTAGATATATTTGTTATCGTATTTATAGATGATATTCTGGTGTATTCAAGATCATTAGAAGACCATGCTAATCATTTACGACAGGTGTTACAAATCATTCACGATCGTAAGTTGTATGCAAAGTTCTTCAAATGTAAGTTTTGGTTAAAATTGGTAGCATTCTTGGGTCATATTGTATCCGATGAAGGAATAAGAGTTGATTCTCATAAGAGAGAGGCAGTGAAGAACTGGCCAAGACCCATGATGCCTACAGAGGTTCATAGTTCCTAGGATTGGCAGGTTATTATACAAAGTTCATTGAGGGGTTTTCTTCTATTTCTGCACCTTTAACAAAGTTAACACACAAATAAGCTAAGTTTCAATGGGATGAAATGTGTGAAAGAAGTTTTCAAGATTTGAAGAATAAGTTGACTTCTACACCCATATTGGTACTTCTGGATGGCACGGAAGGCTATGCGGTATATTGTGATGCTTTAGGAGTTGGATTAGGATGTGTTTTGATGCAACATGGTAAAGTAATAGCTTACACCTCAAGAAAATTGCGGTCACATGAGAAGAATTATCCAACACATGATCTTGAGCTAGCAGCAATTATATTTGCTTTAAAAATATGGCGCTACTATTTGTATAGGGTACATGTTGATATATATACCAAACATAAGAGTTTACAGTACCTCTTTAACCAGAAGGACCTAAATTTAAGGCAGCGAAGATGGCTTGAGTTGTTAAAAGACTATGATGTTGATATCTTATATCATCCGAGCAAAACAAATGTGGTAGCAGATGCACTAAGTCGTAAGTAGATGGCAAGTAATTATAGGCAGCCCATAGAAAGGCAAGGGATAGCTAGGGATCTACACCAATTAGCTAGCTTAGGGGTTTGCCTTATTGAATCTTCAGATAAAGGTATTATTGTGCAAAATGCAGCAGAATCCTCATTAGTAGCCAAAGTTAAAGTGAAACAATACATAGATCCTATTCTTTTACAGCTTAAGCAAAATGTACAACAAGGTGTAACCAAGGCATTTGAGCTTACAGAAGAGGGAATACTTTTATGCCAAAACAGATTATGTGTACCTAATGTAGATGGGCTAAGAAAGAAGATTATGACGGAGGAACATAATTCAAGATATTCTATCCATCCTAGTTCAAGTAAAATGTACCATGACTTAAAGAGGTGTATTGGTGGGGCGACATGAAGAAGAACATTGCAGAATTTGTGGTTGAATGTCCAAATTATCAACAAGTCAAAGTGGAGCACCAAAAGTCAGGACGTTATATGCAGCTTATGGAGCTCCCAAATTGGAAGTGGGATATAACATGGATTTCATCACTGGTCTACCTCGCTCATCTCAAAAGTTTGATTCTATATGGGTAATAGTTGATAGACTCACCAAATCAGCGCACTTTTTACCGGTTAAGACTACGTACACAGCTGAAGAGTTATGCAAAATTATATATTAAAGAGATAGTTTGGTTGCATGGAGTCCCAATCTCTATTATATCTGATAGGGGAGCTCAATTTACCACACATTTTTGGAGGTCATTCCAGAAGAGTTTAGGAACACAAGTGAGTTTAAGAACAACTTTTCAACCTCAAACGGATGGCCAAGCGGAACGTACAATCCAAACATTAGAGAATATGTTGTGTTCTTGTGTATTGGACTTCAAAGGTAGTTGGGATGATCATTTTTCAGTAATGGAGGCTGCATACAATAATAGTTATCACTACAGTATCAAAATGGCACCTTATGAAGCTTTATATGGCAGAAAGTGTAGATCACCAATTGGGTGGTTTGAAGTGGGTGAAACTACCTTATTTGGGCCAGATCTTGTTCATCAAACTATATAAAAAGTTAAGGTGATACAACAATGATTAGAAATAGCTCAAAGCTGACATAAATCATATTTGGAATCTAGAAGAAGAGGGTTAGAGTTTGCTATAAGAGATTGGGTGTTCTTAAAGGTATCTCCAATGAAAGGGGTAATGAGGTTTGGTAATAAAGGAAAACTAAGTCCCCACTACAGAGGGCCATATAAAATTATTCAAAGATTCTTCCAAGTGGCATATGAGTTAGACCTACCCCAAGAGCTTTCAATGGTGCATCCGGAGTTTTGTGTTTGAATGCTCTGCAAGCGCATAGGAGATCTATCTCATATTACTCCTACTAAAGATGTGTAGGTTATGGAAGAACTCACCTATGAATAAGTGCCTACTACTATACTAGATCGGCAAGTTAAGAAGTTAATAAATAAAGAACTAGCTTCAGTAAAGTAAATTACATAGGAAGCCAAAGAAGCAATGAAGTCAAAGTACCCTCAGTTATTTGAATCTAAAGACTTGGTCCGAGGATGACGATTTAGGACATAAACACAAGTATAAATACACAAGTGTTATATGGATAACAATGAGTTTAAACATTGTCTTATATTCATTTAGGATAGCAAGTTATGCTAACATTCGAGGACGAATGTTTCTAAGGGGGTAGGATGTAACACCCTATATTCCGCGTGTACTAGTTCTACTTATGTGTCATATGATATGGACTTATGGTGTAGGTAATGGGCTCAGATATCCTATGTGATTGGTTTCAATAAGATCGGTTTGGAGGAGTTCCCACATGTACTGAAACGTGGTATGATTAAGTTACCATCGATGAGAGCATATAAACTTGGGCCCTTAAGTAGGTATTAGAATCTAAAGGATGAAGTGACCAAGTTTTAAGTTTAACTATAAGAATTTTGATCTTAAAATGGAACAAAATATTGAGGTGCTTGCTTGACTTATTTTAAGCTAGTGGGTGAATCACCAATTTTGATGTTTTGACCAAATTAAAAACTAAGTAGGTGCATCACCTATTAAGGATTCCTTGACCATATTATTGGGCCAAATGCACTACCACCTACTTAAGTTAATTCTGGCCCAAATTAAATAAGAGAAAAGGAGGAGAATGGGCAGCCAAGGCCCAATAGTTTTTAAACCACAAAGGCCCAATACAATGGAAAAGTAGGTGCATCACCTAATTAATAAATTATGGCTGAAAAATGAACAAGAATGTCGGTCAAGATCAGCTCTTTTTATAGGGATTAAAACCAGCCCTTATAGCTCATTTTAACTAGCCAAAAAAAAAACAGCTTTCAAGATTTCCTCTCTTGTTCTCTCTTAGCTATGCAGCAGCCCTAAAATTCCACTAGGGTTCTTTGGAAACCTTCCTTTCAAGTTAAAGGTACGTGAAAAAATCAGGAGAACATCTTAATAATACTATAAGGATTATGTTCTCCATGATTAAACTATAAGATAACCCTTTTTAAGTTTGGCAGTCCCTTTATCCTTGATTATTAAGAGATTTTTCTCTTCACTTTTGGTTTGTGAGTAAAGGGATCAAGATATTGAAAATATATACATTAAGGGAATAAAATACCGCCGAAATTAAGGTATGGCTATTGTCCATTTTTTCCCTTTTCCTATATACGTGTGTTGGTTGAGGATTATGTATATGTTGTTGTTAAGAACTCAAGGGATGGTGAGTTCAATTTTTGGTTGCCATATTAAGGGGTATTTAGGGCTATTTTGGATCTATTTTATGTATGTATGTTGGGGGCTTCTTGGTTGATTTTGGGGTAATAGTGTGACTAATTTCCATTGAAAGGTAGAAGAAGAGTATAATGGTACACCAACAAATTGAATGTCGCATAAGTTTACTGCCCACATCACTTGATATACTGTTTTGAGAGTACAATAAAGATGAAACTGTTAAGGGGATCTTATAAGAAGTTACATCACCTGTGAATGTAATTGGAGAAGAATGAGGTTGAGAGAACAACCTTGGATTAGTTGATTATGGATTACTGCTCTGTTACTATTTTAGTAAGTTACGTGAATATGTTAATTAGATACTAATACTAGTCTTATGATATTTTTGATTATTAATCTAAAAGGGAAGACTTTAAGTGAAAGTGTGATCAGTTTTGCAGTAAGGTATGTATGGTTCATCGATCCTATATTCTTTGGCATAAATCTAACTCCTTTGTTACAAAGTAAGCTTCCTAAGCGTTCTTCCTTTCAAGTTATACATAGCTACGGCGTACAACCCCCAAGGTGCTTAACAACCTTATTCTAACTTGTCAGGTCGTTAAAGTACCTAAAGATGTGTTTGTTACTAGATCTGTCCATTTCCTTTCTAAATACTAGTATGATATGGGTGCTTTCATAGATAATCCTTACAAGTTGTTCTCTTAGTTAACATGACCCATGATGTTAGCTAAGCTCTTATGTGTTATATTTCTATTATTGATGTATTCGACCTTATTGTTACTACATCTAGTGAATATTTGTACACCTTTTGCTACTGGTCCAAAGTTCCAAATCTAATACATGACCACCAAAACAACAACTTTAAAGATGAAAAGAATTATCTGAAGTGAGTCTATATACTTTTGGTGGTATCCCAGGGGTGGAAGAAACATCTAGCACAGGTCAATCCCAATATTACGGGTGGTGTCCCAGGGGCGAAAGAAAAGCCTAGCATGGGTCAATCTCAATTTGTGTACTTATGAAAAACGTATCCCAGGGGTCAAAATGCCTAGCATGGATCATCCTCTTTTACCACTGATCAGCTGGTCATTTGTATTATGCCTTATAATTTTATAAAGTAAAGAAGAATAAAGCAAAGCAAAGGATGTAATGTACATGATCCCATAAGCATAAGCAAGGTTGGTATTCTATCTTTATCTTTATAGTTATATATTGATAACTGATTTTGTTGATATCTTGTCTTATTTATAGTCAATTCATGTCGTACATACTCAATACAATCTTTGTATTGACACCCTTCATGAGGGACACTATATTTCATGCCGCAGGTACAGGTACTCCAGCTAGTAGACCACCCCAGTAGGAGCACAGGTCATCCAACTTCTATTGGTGAACTCCAAGTTGATTCAGAGCTTTTCAAGTCTGTTATATATATTTGTATTGTGTAGTATTTATGAGCAAGGCGGGGTTTTTTCCCGACCTTAACTAAGTGTCCATGTGTCTTTTAGAGGCTTTGTACACTATGTGAAGTTAAGTGTGGTAGTATTGTGTTATTTTAACGTTGTGGCCCCAACAGCCAAGTCTTGTATATGTAGGTTTGGACTTACTTATATGTTTTGTTTTATAAATTCATTATATCCATACTAGCAGAAGCTTTTAATGCCATAATTATATGCATGAAAAGTACATGGTTAAGAGTTGGTTCTACTAAAATGGGTGTCTGTCCGCCCCAATGGAATTTGAGGCGTGACATGTTTATCATGGATTCATCCACTTCAACCCCTCTTGAACTAGCAACAAAACCCAAGAAAACAACTTCATTAACACTGATGGAGCATTTTTCCAGATTTGTGTACTATTTTTTCTTTCTAAGGACATCAAACACATTGTAAATGCATCACATACTCATCTAAAGACTTGCTATAAACCAAGACATCATCAAAATAGACAACAAAAAACTTTCCAATAAATGGCTTCATCACATGATTCATTAGCCTCATAAAAGTACTTGGAGCATTTATTAGTCCGAATGGCATAACCATCTATTCATAGAGACCAAACTTGGTCTTGAAGGCAGTTTTCCATTCATCACTGGGTTACATTATTATTTGGTGATAGACACTCCTTAGATCAATCTTGGAAAATAAACATGAACAATTTAATTCATCAAGCATATCATCTAACCTAGGGATAGGGTGACAATATTTTACCGTAATCTTATTGATGGCTCGACAGTCCACACACATACGCCACGTTCCATCTTTCTTAGGCACTAGTAGCACCGGAACCGTGCATGGAATCATGCTCTCCATTATATACCCTTTGTTGAGGAGTTCCTCAACTTGACGTTGCAATTCCTTGGTGTTCATAGGATTGCTTCTATAAGCCGGCTTGTTTGGCAATTGTGAGCCCGGCACAAAATCAATTTGGTGCTCAATTCCACAAAGTGGGGGAAATCTTTGTGGAAGTTCTTTAGGAAATACATCTTCATAATCCTCCAACACATAAGAAATCAAAGGAGAAATGGAAGAATTAGTAGGGTTAGTGTTAAAACAATGAGCCAAAAGTAACTTAGGCGTGTCCTCATCATGATCCACGAAGAGTTCCTTCTTTCTAACCAGCATCACCATGTTTCACTTCCCCTTTGATGTTGAGGCAGCCTCGGATACCCCTACCTCCCCACCTACGGGTTCCCCTCTTTTTTCTGTCTTTTTAGATTTTTTTCCCTTTTCCTTCAATTCTCTCATCTTTTGATACCACTCATTTACTTGGGAAGGCAAAAGAGGATGCAGTGTGACCTTTCGGCCATCCTTTACAAGTGTATATCGATTGGACCTTCCATCGTGTTTGGTAAACCTATCATATTACCAAGGTCTAACTAACAACAAATGACATGCTTGCATTAGTATCACGTCACAAAGCACTTCATCTTGGTAGTTTCCCACCTTAAACCATATCACACATTGCCTTGTAACCTTTAATTCACCATATTCATTAAACCATTGTAACTTGTAAGGACTAATGTACGGTGTAGTTGGCAAATTAAAAAAGTTTACCATAGCAACACTAACAATATTTTCACAACTACCACTATCGATCACCAAAGTGCACACACTCCCCTTTACAAGACATTTAGTATGGAATAGATTTTCCCTTTGACTTCTATCATCTATTGCCTTACTAATCATGACGTGCCTAACTACAAAGTTTGGAACCACACATTCCCCTTCTTGCGGATAAACATCTTCACCAACATCATCATCATCATTATGTGGTCCATTCTTGGGTTCCTCTCCATCTTGAGGCTCGGCCTCATCCTTCCCCTTTTTAAGACCCACCTCTTCACCAAGGTAATATAATATCCCTTCGCATAGAATCACATTGCGTCAGTTTGGAAATTCATTGGCTTTATGTCCCCAACCTTGGCACTTAAAACATTGAATCCCTTTGGGTTAGGATACTTATGAACTTCTTGCTTTGGAGAAATTTTGTGGACTGTTTTAGGTTCGGGAAGCCTTGTAGTGGTGGTTTGGTCCTTGTTTTTGGGCCAACCCAAAAAGTATTGAGCCATCTCCTTGCTTCTAGGACAACCCGAGGTGGATTGTCCCCTTGCCTTGAACGATGACCTCTATTTAAGTTCCCTTTCAATCTCAAGAGCCGCTTGAAAAATACGTTCAATGGTATCAAACTTGTGAAGTATTAAAT